>NC_058048.1:1478361-1683361 GCF_020085105.1 Siniperca chuatsi
CATTCGGTCGATTTGTGATGTAAAAGAGGCATATTTGTTTTCTAAAATATATCTCCAGAGCTCACAATAGCGTGCTTTCCTTTGGACTTACTTCTCCCTACTGATTTTCTCTGTTTTGACCTACGCTTTTTTTACTCGCTGCCCGGGAGGTCTCTTCCTCAGTCTTCTGGCTAAAACCATCATACCGCCGGATCCTTCTTGAGCCCTGTTGTCCGATTGATCCCCGATTCTACTGGCTTATCACCTCCGAGGCAATGTGTTTTGCGGCTGATTTAAGATGAGGCTTAGCAATGGCAAATATTTTTTTCACCAAAGGCGATACAAAACGGAATATTTTAGAAAAAATCTAACCGATTCCTCTCCTGTACATAACAGGTGCCCCATAAAAACCAGGGAGAGCGCCCCCTACTTGATTTTCATCAAGCCTCTGATGCATATTTTTTGTCAGAGGATTTTTTTTGGAAGGTCTAAAAATGGCTTTCACGATAGTCTTCCCAAAGGTAAAATTTACAGGGTTATTTTGATCCGTCTTAATCTCAATGTGGATGTTTTCGATGTGTTGCTTGACCACCGGTAGGTAGCAGGGTGGTTTAAAATACTGCGTGATGAAGTCCACATATGTCTCTTGTATAGTGATCGTTCTCAAGAGCAGCGCATAAGCATTACCAACCAGTTGATGTCGTACCACATCAATATAACAATACATGTGATAAAATCCTCCCTTTATATCAGCCGGATAGGTAGCCAACTTTTGATTGAATACAAGCCATTTTCCCAGCTTAACTCCCAACATGTAAGCCACAGGGGGATGAACTCGTAGATGATATTGACCTCCTGCCTGAAAATCAAATCTCACCCTAAATAAATATCTGAGTCAATTTTTCTAAGAAAGGCATTCAGCTCTGTCTTGAGCTGGTCCAGGTTGTGATAATAACCTCCCCTAAACCTCTGACGGGTGAACAACTCGCTCTTTGACGCATCATCTTTGGGTTTATTCCTCCATTCAAAATAAGCTTCCTCATTAGAAATGTTATACCAGGTGTGGGGGTATGAAATCTATGTCAGAGCTACCTCCCACGGGCCTTCTAAATTAATATGCTGCGCTAAATCGACATGGTAGCTGGAGCTTGTGTTATTTTTAAATACGTCAAGACTGGCGTTGGAGGGTAGGACAATGTAGAACCCTTCTCCTGAGATTTGGTCCATGTTGTAATGATTCAGATTCGACGTACTTATTGTTTTTATACATTTTTCAGGTTGCTTGCCTTGACCCAGCTGTTGAATTTCTCAGGCCAGTTTTTCCAACATACCAGCATTTGTTTTTTACCCCTGACAACACACTCGTCCAAAATTTCTTCAACTTGAAACGCTTTCTCTTTACCAACTTTGACTTTTTGCAACTGTGTTTCGTGAAATGTGCCTTGAATAGGTTCTCCGTTATACTCTTTCAGTTTGTACACGGGGTTGGCGAGGTATACGTTCAGTTACTGTGAACAATTCATCGGTATAACTCTGTTGATATTTTTTATCAAACACTCCTCTCAGTTTGTATATTCTCACCAAATCTCCCTCCTCAAAATTCATCTTTAATTTGTTTTTATCGCGTATGGGAAATGTACCGTACAGGTTTTCAAACAGTCAAGAGACTTTTTCTGACGTCACCTGCATAGGCGTCATTTTTATACTTTTATGATAACTAATTGTAGCTGTAGCAATTCCTGTAAGACATCCACGTACCTACGGCTGTTTGTAGCCGTAAAATACCTCCACGTTCGTGTTTTCAGTGTACGGTTAAATCTTTCAATAACAGACGCTTTCAGTTCACTGGCAGTTGCAAAATGATTAATTCCTTGTTTCTTCATTAACCCCTCAAAGCTCTTGTTAAAGAACTCTTTGCCCGCATCCGTTTGTAACTTTTCAGGGGTCCGGCTTTCTTTTAAAATAGAGTCAAAGGCCTTAGAGACCTCTACTCCTGTTTTTGTGTTTAAGGCTCTGGCATAAGCCCGTTTTGAAAATACATCGATGACCATTAGTAAATAATTGTACCCATCATTGTGTTCGGTCAAGGCCTGCATATCACAAAGGTCTGCCTGGAACTGATTTAGAGGTTGTGGTACAAACACTATTTCTGACTTAATGTATCCTGGCCTGTTTATGCAAAGTATACGAGGCCTGTTCCGATAAAAAATCGGACCTGTTCTATGTTGACTTTTTTCCCCGTTTCAATCTGCACGGCTCAGCGTAGTTGGTCCCCCAAAACTACCGGGATGTGATGGATTATAATTCACTTATTTCATGAAATGTTTTTCAGTCATGTTTCCGGCTGCCCTCTCTAGGGTTTTTTGAAAAACAACACTGAGACACAAGCTTCTTTAAATCGTTTTATTGATTATAAACACACAGAGTACTGGAGGTTAATTTCAACACATTGATTCCACCCATATGGTAAATATCATCGTGCAATGTCTTCAATTCATTCCAGGTATTTGGACACATGTTGTTTTGTACACAATAACTCACAACGTCTACAAATAAAGTGTTAAGAGTAAACAGATGAGACATTTTCACGCAAGAATCTTTGATCATCTCTTTTATGATTTTACAAAAGGTATCAGACATCGAGCATTTGTTTACTGCTAGCAATGTGTCGCTTACAATCTGATCCCAATTTTCAAGATTTCAAACAACATCCAAAATCTTTTCTAGTCTAGCGACATTGTCTCTAAAGAAAAATAATCGTTATCCACAACATGGGTGACTCGGTTTCACCTGATCTAAAACATTGATTAACTGATTGACGATTACACGTTCCTCTATATAAGTCACAAGTTTTCTGCAATAATTACCCATTTTTTGAATCACTCAATTCCCTTCCAAAAGTCTGCAACATAGTTCATCAGCTCAATCTTTTTCTCGTCTTGACCGATCAGTGCGTCATACATCTTCTCCATTTTCTCTCCAATGCGTCTGGTCATTTTGAGGTTATGAAGAAAGGCCTCAGAAGTGCCGTGGACTCTGTATGCAGACACGTGGATATGGTGTGCCTGAAGCGCCCGTTGAATGGCTCTGATTAAACGATCCTTCCAAAGCCATTTCGTCAAGTCATCGTAGTGCCGTTGGAAGAAATAATCCGGCATCTCAAACAGACATTCAGCTACAACAGACAGTTGTAGCTGACTCGGGTGATCGAGCCATTACAGATTTCAGATCTGTATGCGGTCAGAACCTTGCTCTACAGGCAAACCAACAGCTCTCACCATCTTCAGTCAGAGAGCACCCCGTCAGGTTTGTCCTCTTTCTTGGGAGAGGGGGTTGGTGAGGCACCATCTGCCGGAACCCAAGCTTTTCATCTCCCCAATGCTGCAGGTTACAATTTTTTTCGGGGCAAGCACAAGTGGAAATTCCTGTTTAACCTGCACAAGCGTTTGTCTGTTTGTCTTTTGTCCCAGGTTCCTTTCCTTAATTTGCTTTAAGAGGGTTGCTCTGAGGTTGTTTGAAACCAGCAGATTCAGCACAGACCAGACCATTGATGTAAGCGTTGCTTTTTGGAGTGAGGGGGCCAAATGTTTCTCCTTTCACCAGCCTTTAAATGTTAGTTTCTTCTACCCTGAAAAATAAATAAGATTTGTGACATTGCTATACTGTAGACTTATGTCTACTTATGTGTTGCATGGTGAAGAATGCATTTCAAACTAAATTCTTTTACTATTCTGGGTATAGAATCGTAAAATCCAACAGATAAGAGTTATAGTCAATGTCTGCTGTGTTTTAGAATCATAGGCAGTCACGTTGACGTCGATAACCCCCACGTTGTATGGCTCGCTCAGAACGACTGGCTTTGCTAATTTTGTCCTGTATTGCCATATCCTATTATTTGGATATACCTGTATCAATACATTACTAGGCAATGTAACATAAAAGCTGTTCTTTTCCATTGTTCTGACACTGATCGATCATCGATTCAAAAGTGAACGCGCAAGCAGATAGCATACACATTTTTATTGCATGTCAACAGTATCTTTTTCAGGGAGCCATGGGAGTTAAATTTCTCAAGTCAGCCCAACCATTTCACAAGGACCAGCTTTTTACAGCCTGATCTTTTTTATGGCCATTTTTTCTATTTTAAATGCTTTGTTTTTGTCGATTATTACTAATTGTTATTTTGCAATTCCTTATTATCAGGCTGCCCGAATAAGTCCTTAAGACTCTTCAATTGATCCAGAATTCTGCGGCACGTGTACTTACAAGAACTAGGAAAAGAGGTCGTTTTTCTCCAATATTAGCTTCTCTGCACTGGCTCCCTGTAAAATCCAGAATAGAATTTATAGAATAGAACATAATTTATAGAATAGAACAGAAGAGAATCCTTCTCCTCACCTACAAAGCTCTTAACGTCAGGCACCATCATATCTTAAAGAGCTCATAATACCTTATTAACCGACTAGAACACTGCGCTCCCAGAATGCAGGGTTACTTGTGGTTCCTACAGTCTCCAAAAGTAGATTGGGAGCCAGAGCCTTCAGTTATCAAGCTCCTCTTCTGTGGAATCACATCCCAATTTGGGTTCGGGAGGCAGACACCATCTCCACATTTAAGAGTAGGTTTTAGACTTTCCTCTTTCATAAAGCTTATAGTTAGGGCTGGCTTGGGTGAGTCCTGAACCATCTCTTAGTTATACTGCTATAGGCCTAGACTGCCCGGAGACTTCCCATGATGCACCTCTTTCCTCTCTCCCTCTCCATCTGTATGCATTTTTATCCCACTACTGCATGTTACTAACTCGACATCTTCTCTCTCCTGTAGTTCTATGCTTTCTCGTTTCTCTCCTTCTGCAGAGACTGGATCTGTGGTTGTCGGCCACTTGTTGCCCTCGTGTTCCTGCTCGACAACTGCTACTACAATTGTTACTAATACTGTTATTATTTTTCCTATAGCTGTCATTTCTATTATTATTAATTTATTTATATTAATGTCACTACTACCATTACATTATTACTATTTTAAAAATTCTAGGTGGTATTTGCATTGTGCTCCCCCCCAAACCTCTCTCTCTCTTTCTCTCTCAAAACCTAACATGGCAGCGGCAGATGGTGGCCCACCATTGAGTCTGGTTCTGTCCAAGGTTTCTGCCCTCTTAAAGGAAGTTTTTCCTTGCCACTGTCGCCAAATGCTTGCTCATGGTGGGATTTGTTGAGTCTCTGTAATAAATATTATAAAGAGTACAGTCTAGACTTGCTCTATAGAATAAGTGCAATGAGATAACTTCTGTTATGAATTGGCGCTATATAAATAAAATTGAATTGAATTATATACAGGTGGACCTCTGGCAATGCACTCCGATATGACTGAACGTTTGTTCATAACTTTTTCTGAACACACCTCAGATTTTTGATATTGTCATTCCCAAAAGGAAATTTAAAGGACACAATTCTCTGTGGTTTTAGCTTGTACAAGTTGTTAAAGACTGTTTTCTTATTGTCTTTATTTACAGCTGCTAGTGACATCTTTATTGATCTATGATGAGACTTGTTCAACACTTCAAGGTCCTGGACCCTGACTACATCTACGTGAATTACCAGGTGTTAAATATTTCCACAAACGTTTCTTGAAGGTTCTGTTAAAACGTTCCACTACACTGGCCTTAGTCTTGTTTAATGTTGAAAAATTATGGATTTTTTACTGATCCATTAGTTGTTGAAACTACTTATTATAAAACTCTGTGCCTGCGTCCGTTGGGTGTTTTATAGGCACACAGCCCTCCCTCAGTCTCATGTCTTTAAAAGCATTTGTAACAGTGGAACCAGATTTGTTTTTAAGACACCTGACCCACGCATATTTAGAAAATACATCGATACATGTCAACAAATATCGTATATTATCATTATCTGCACATATATCAACTAGATAAATTTGAAACTGCTTCTCTATTCCTAACTAACCAGAACCCTGTTTCTCTGGAAATATTTAACAGCATTGGCATGGAAGGTATACACATCTTGCCCCAACAAAAAGCATTTAACCTCGGGTAGTGTAGGTGTCACTCCTGTACATTCCTTGACCGCATTGTGAAGCTTCCCAGCCCTTCCAGGTGAGCAGGGTCATAGTAAATCTTTTGCAACGTACTCTCCATAATCAATAAGAAACACATATGATCAAATTGTGATTGTTACGTCTTTTATTTTGTGGTCATGCTAATCGTATTAAAAAAATATCTTCTGTATACTACTACAATGTATATCACACAACAGTAATCACAAAGACTATGAAGAATATTTTAACACATGCAAGGTTTCGGCTGAAACACGAATGCCGATTTTACTGTTTATGAAAATGTGCATCTTTTGCAACACATGTAAGGTGTTACAACATTGTTGTTCTTGAACATACAGACTTATGGCATCTACAAACAACGTGTACAGCATAAGCATGTGTTGCACTTTTATCCCTTTAAAATCATCAGTGGTATGCATAATTGCAGCACAGAAAGTCTCCAACACAGAGTTTTGAATCATCATTGTTACAGGCAGTTGCATCACCTTTTCCCAAGGTGTTGTACATGACTGAGCTCTTACTACATCCATCAATTTTTCTAATCTACAGATATCAGAAGGATTGACTCGACTTTTGCTTTTGTACTTTGTGACAAAGCTCACTTTGTTATCAATTGCCTGATCTGGAAGGGCAGTTAACTTACATATAATGTATCACTCTAAATGTCGGAGACAGCCGGAGTTCCAACAAGCCACCCGCTCAACGGAGTTGACCAACCGCTATCTAAGTATTCTGTAAAACAATAAATTATATTAGAAAGACAGAAAAACACTGTGTAAAATGAAGTTTATCACACAATCACATGTGCATGCATTCTATAATACACACATATTCAACCTACCATTTGTTATTAGTAGTCAGCGTGCCTGATGATTTTCGGCCTACACATGGCCTGATTGCACACCAGTCGGAATATCATCAAAAACAAGGCATTTTCTAATACATTCATAAGCATTGATTCTGTCTTGATAGCTTCGTCAACTTCACTAAACACTATTTGCAGAGCCCTCCAATCACACCACTGGATAAAGAATACGTTTTTAAACCATGAGGTATATTCTTGAAGAGTGAGAGGGTATGGATGTAATCTCCATTCTTCACGTCCTCTGGACACAATTACACTTTCTCTATCTTCACAAACGCTAAGAAAAATACATTTGTCTGATGGCCTAATGAAACAATCTGCTTCAACACGATATAAAGCAGGACCTGTAGCGCTGGTCCATTGCGACACATAAAGTGTAACCAGGCTGATCAAGGTCTGGGCAGACGACAGAACGAACCAGTTTCTAATCTTTTACAGACATACTGCCTGTCGTAAGGCGAGGTGCTATATGGAGGTATGTGGACCCAAAAGCAGATGACAAGGAAGCAGTCTCAGGGTGAAGTAGCCGGATGACTACCGAGTTTATTGTGGGGTGGAATGCAGGCATGTACAGGCAGAGGTGAAAGCAGGGGAGTGAGTCCAAGGTGGAAAACACAGTTCACAAAGGAGCAGCCAAAATCCAAAATCACAAATCACAAATCCAAAATCCAAACAAGGTCCACGGGAGAACAAAGAATCCAATACAAACTTACAGTCATGGCTTGGCAGGACCAACACCATGTGTACAACGATGATCCAACACAGAACAAAGAAAAGACCCAGACTAAATACCCAAGGGGAGGTGAGACAACGAGACACAGGTGCAAAGAATCATGGGAGGACCAACAATCAAAACTGGAGGGAAAACACAGACAGGAAGTAAAAACACAAGACACACAAGGGAGGGAGACTACTACAAAATAAAACAGGAAGTGATAACACCAAAACCACCACACTGCCATGACATATTTTGTCCGCAAAACCAGCACCTGCACAAGTCCCTGCACACAGCGTAACTTTGCCGTCACAATATTTAACGGTAAAAATACCCATTGACCCCCTCAAATTCTATTTTTAATTCAGGCAACGCAACAGTTGCAAGATCCCCCAGTACACCTGTTTTTTTGTGAGGGGCTAAATTCACATCTGTATTACATGGTATGGTCCCAATAGACATACCTACAACATCGGCGGTGTGGGTGAGATCCACACATCTGTCGGATGCAATGACTGCTGGGTGTCCTTTGCTGCTCAGAAAAAAACTGGAGACTGCTGTTCGTGTCCTGCATGAAACCAAAAGTCAACGTTACTTATTTTAATGTAACGATTCTATGCATTTAACTTACTAACGTACTTATTTTAACCCAAACCATGATCTTTTCCTAAACCTAACCAAGTAGTTTTGGTGCCTAAACCTAACCAAACTATGACAGTTTCACAACGTTCACCACGTGTTTATTATTGTTACCATGACGACGAAGGTCACCTGACTTCGTCCTTTCCTGCACGTCCAAAACTCATAAAATACTCCATCTATAACGACGTTAAATGACATGCAAAAATCTTAAAATGCATAGACATGACACGCGAAATGTCCTTAAAAGTGGCATGCTATTTATATGCCATGATATCAGATTGATCTGGGGGCGTGTGGGTGGGGAACAGGGAGTGCAGGGCAGGCTGTGTGTCCACCGTGTATGCATGAGAGTGGTGGAAAGAATGGGAGACAATATGCAGGTTATATCATCAAGTGAAAATGCAAACAAAAGAATTCACCAACACTAACGTACGTTGTCCCTAGCAGAAAAACAAGATTCCAAACTGAAGCAGTAGTTGATCACTTGGGGCCCTTACAGACTGGTTAAGAGGAGTGAGGAGTCAGCAGTCAATGGCAGTACAAAACAAGCAATCAATAAAATACGTTTTTTCAAAAATTGTGAAACACCGCAACTATGATAGGTCCTTGAGCATACAGTCATAAATGTACACAAAAAATTATTAGGCTGATGGGTCCAGTAGTATGCAAGATTAGCGAGTTGCATGTTGCTGCAGTAGAGGAGGCTGTAGTTTCAGGGCCGCATATGTAGGACCATAGTTCTAGGACCCTCGTTTTTCGCGACAGCGCCACCCACTGAATTGGATAACCAAGGACCGCATTTCTAGGCTCTGGATAATAGGGACAAGAAGTGTGAGTACTGAATGTAAATCAAGTTTTATTTGTTTAACGTTAAAAACAATTCTGGTGTCTAACAGCAAAGTTAACGTTAGCTAGCCAAAGTGTGAGTAACGTTAGAACGTCTTAAAGGCACTACAAAAAATCTTCTGTTAGTTTATGATAGTTTGCTGCAAAACTTTGCTGTTAGCCTATTTGTTTATTTGTTTAATGAAACCATAGTGCGGCCACCGCAAGCTAGCCAGTCACAACAGCTCTCTGAGCATCTTTCTATTGTCTCTGTAACCAGCCGTTTACTCCCCCCTGACAAGAAGTTGAACTGTGAGCTGACATGCTGTGCTAAACATATTGTCTCATTTCCGTTCACCGGTGTTTGTGTGTTACTAGTAGCGTAGTTTTGCTGCTCTAGCTCATCACAGTTAATTTTGTTCGATTCTTCATTATAGTGACTAACTATCTGCTATACATTTAAACGTACACTAGTTGTGCTCAAGCACATAGCTCTCTCATAGCTCTCTTCTCCTTTTAACGACTTTCTCGCTAATCCCACAGTTCACACGCAAGCTTATTAATCAACTCTAAACCTAAACTAAATTATAACTAATTCAAAAGCCTTGTTCTTAGTCTTTCACACCCAACCTGGAAAACACGACCACACCACTTCTATTTGTTATAGTGTAACGTGCTCCTGGTCCTTATTCTGAATTTTAATCTGAATTCGGTGCTATGTCTCAACATAACAGAGGACTTCTATGCTAATTTTTCCCAAATTGACCATCTTGTTGATAGTGCTGCAGGCTCACTGCGAACGACACTCAATTCTATCACCCCTCTAAAAAAGAAGATAATGAAACAAAGAAGGTTAGCTCCATGGTATAACCAACAAACCCTCAAATTAAAGCAAACATTGCGAAAGCTTGAAAGGAAATGACATTCCAACAACCTGGAAGAATCTCGTTTAGCCTGACAAGATAGTCTTAAAACATATAGAAAAGCCCTCCGTAATGCCAGAAGAGCTTACTACTCATCTTTAATAGAGGAAAATAAAAACAACCGCAGGTTTCTTTTCAGCACTGTAGCCAGGCTGAGAGTCACAGCTCTATTGAGCCATGTATTCCTATAGCCGTCAGTAGTAACGACTTCATGAGCTTCTTTAATAATAAAATTTTAACTATTAGAGAAAAAAATCATCATGTCCTGCCCTCAACCGGTACCAACTTATCTTCAAACACAGGAACCTTAGAAACAGCTGTAAAACCTGATATATATTTTGACTGATTTTCTCTTATCAACCTTCTTCAACTAACTTCAGCGATTAATTCATCTAAGCTATCAACCTGTCTCTTAGACCCCATTCCAACTAGGCTGCTTAAAGATGTTAGTTAGCACTTCTTTACTGGATATGATCAATCTGTTTTTATTAACAGGCTATGTACCACAGTCCTTTTAAAGTAGCTGTAATTAAACCTCTTCTTAAAAAGCCCACTCTTGATCAAGGGGTTTCAGCCAACTATAGACCTATATCTAACCTTCCCTTTCTCTCGAAGATCCTTGAGAAAGCAGTCGGCAATCAGTTGTGTGACTTTCTAAATAACAATAGTTTATTTGAGGATTTTCAGTCAGGATTTAAAGTGCATCATAGCACAGAGACAGCACTGGTGAAAATTACAAATGACCTTTTAATTGCATCAGACAAAGGACTTGTCTCTGTACTTGTCTTGTTAGATCTTAGTGCTGTATTCGACACCATTGACCATCACATCCTATTACAGACTGGAACATTCAGTTCGGATGATAACCAATTATATCTATCGATCAAGCCAGATAAACCCAACCAGTAAACTTCGAGCATGCCTTAAGGACATAAAAACCTGGATGACCTGCAATGTTCTGATGTTAAGTTATTGTACTTGGCCCTAAACACCTCCGAGACACATTATCTAAAGATATAGTTGCTGTAGATGGCATTGCCCTGGCCTCCAACACCATCGTAAGGTATCTCTGAGTTATCTTTGATCAGGATTTATCCTTTAACTCCCACATGATACAAATTTCAAGGACTGCCTTCTTTTACCGACATAACATTGCAAAAATCAGGCACATCCTGTCTCAAAATGATGCCGAAAAACTAGTTCATGCATGTGTTACTTCTAGGCTGGACTACTGCAATTCCTTATCATCCGGCTGCCCGAATAAGTCCCTTAAGACTCTCCAGTTGATCCAGAATGCTGCTGCACGTGTACTGACAAGAACTAAGAATAGAGATCATATTTCTCCCATATTAGCTTCTCTGCACTGGCCCCTACAAAGCTCTTAATGGTCAGGCACCCCTTAAAGAGCTCATAATACCTCATTACCCCACTAGAACACTGTGCTCCCAGAATGCAGGGTTACTTGTGGTTCCTAGAGTCTCCAAAAGTAGAATGGGAGCCAGAGCTTTCAGTTATCAAGCTCCTCTCATGTGGTATCAGGCCATCTCCACATTTAGTAGTAGTAAAGCTTATAATTATGGCTGGCTCGGGTGAGCCCTGAACCATCCCTTAGTTATGCTGCTATGTTATGTTTTACTCCACAATAAGTGCTGCCAGCCAGTGTCTTCATTTTGACATTGTTTTGTAATGTTGGATGAGACATTTGTCATTTTTAAAAGTCAGTTATTAGGTAGGTCTATTCTGCAGACCTACACTACGTGTTACAACATGTTAGATTTTGTCATGTACTGTATAACCTATATGAAGTGATTTCATAGACACAGATTAAGCTCAATCCAGGACAGAAGATTCTAAATGTCTTTTAGTCCAGTACTAGGTTTAGGCCAAATTTATGTCTGTGAAATGTATGCATTAAAAGCAGCCTGAATATTATGATCAATTCCATTTGAGCAATGAATGAAAAGAAGACCTCTCTGATTTGTTTGTGGTGACCAAATACTTGATTCAGATTTGGGGAATTCATAATTTACACTTTAAATAATATCATCATAAAATAATAATACTACAATTCTATGTTCTTATGTTTTAGGGTATACCATTCAGTCGAGGGTTAGATTGCTGACAACATTGGCATTACTACTGCATCCACGGTCAGTCATGTAAACTGGACTTCATTAAACACCTCTCTTTGTGCAAGGACAAACACCTGTCTTTTTTTCTTTGTGGGTGGGTGGGGTGGGTGCCTGGGGTGAATCTGTTTAATATATTGTTGCTTGTTATTGTTTATTGTATCAAAAAATATATATATACTGTATATATTGTATATATAATCATGAGTCTGCCACCAGCGTCGTCCTTGTGTCTTGCCGCTCTCCACCCTTTCAAATATCTGGTTGAGATCTAGTGACTGCAAAGGCCATAGTATATGATTCCATCTGTATTTTACCAGATAATAAGCTAATTATACTAATAACACAAATTGCCCAACATGCAACTCTTACCAATCAAGTTGAATTGCTAGACTGAAAGTAGTATTTAGGTGGAATAAAACCATAAAACTATAAATACTTGGACAGAAAGCAGCATTTGGGCGGAATTCTGCCTTGGTTGCCCTTTAGTGGTCATCTAATTCGGTAGGTGGCGCTGTTGCTAGGGTCCTAGCACTGCAGTCCTACAACTACAGTCCTGAAACTGTAGCCTCTGCTACTGCAGGAATGTAATATTGAGATTAGCTGCTGATAGATACACAAACTCACACACCAAATGCATGATCCTCTCCAGGCTTACGCCTGGTGGAGATAATGAATTATTTAAATTTGACCATATGGGCTTAGAGTGGTACATTCGAAAAAAACATATGGGGGTTATATTGTTACGGACAAATAGGCAGGAGACACCGATATGGAAACAGATGATGGTTTATTGGATTACAGCACGGAGGAGACAGGTATGCAGGTAAAAGGTGAGGATATGGATACGTAATAGGCTGAATACTGGCTATTGCTACTGTCCTTAGTCTTACTGTTCCCTAAACCATTGATGAGTGGGTGAAGCACGGAGATGGTGAGAACACGCTGGAGTAGAGAGGTAACGCTGGAGTTGAATGGGGAAGTCCACATGTAGAGTCCTAGAGAGAGCATCAGAGTGACCAGAAGTCATTCATTTTCAATGTGTGCCGGCACTGAGCATCTTGGACGGTGTGGGCGTCAAGGAAAGTTGAAGTCCAGGTAACTTTATGGTAATGAGCGATGAAGCGGTTCGGAGGCAACCAATCAGAATTTAGAAGTTCTCCACTTGAGAGAATTCCAGAGAACACAATCGTGTAATCTTTGGTCCCAATCAAACATTAGTTCCCAAGCAAAATGGAGGAGAGGCTGATAATTGCTGTAGCAGGTTTCCCAGTAATATTCGACATGTCCCTGTTCGCGTACAGGGACAAATAAAAAAAATTATTCGTGGACCAAGGTGTCCCTGGTGAGTTGGTGAAGTTCATTAACATTGGCTGAGTAGAAATTTGCATATTTATTCTGCATCACCCAGGACTCACACTCACAACCTTAGACACCAATGGCAAGTCATGGTATTGCTGCCTTGCGAGAAACCATTTGTTAGTTTGGTGTCAATTGAGCAAAAAATGTGAGAGGAAGCAGCTTAAGCGTGTCAAGGGCTGAATAATGAGTTAATAATTAGAATCAGGTGTGTTACAGTGGGAAGATAGTTAAAACATGCATGGCAGTAGCTCTCCAGGAGCAGGGTTGATGACTACTGATATAAGATAAGTTAGGCATAGGACTGGACCTATGTGCAAAATGTTGTTTATTTTCACACATGGGAAGGCAGATTTCCTAGGAAGAAGAAGAAGAAGAATATTGGCAATTCCAAGAGGGACCGATGGATGCTGTCATTGGATGCGGCACATCTGGTCCTGAGAGTCTGCAGGCTGGAGATGGAAATAACAAACAGTCCCTAACAACATCAATTACAGGCAATTGGCTACAGATCAGCCAATGTAATCTATGGTGAAATTGTTGAATAAATGTACACCGGACAACTTGGATTTATAAAACAGACATCTTATAAACATTCATTTAACCTCTTTATCTATCCAACTTAGCTCCTGTAATGGTCAGGACTACTTTTCGTCATCATACAAGCTGGCCTATAGCCTATACTGTATGGTGCGAGAATTAAAAAAAAAGAGCTACACAACATTTTAACAGTAGGTTGTCCTGTATAGTTTTGTAGGGCTGTTTTATGCTTTTATTTGAAGTACCTTGACACAGCTCTGGCAGTTTGATAGTAACAAACACCTGCTGCAGTTATTGTCTGCATAATCTCTGGTATCCTAAATGTTTGTAACATTTATATTATCATAATTAAACAAACTTTACATTAACAACCAGTGTAGCAATATGACCTTGTAGTAATGTAGTTATGATCAAGTACTTTAACTTAGTTTGTGAGGGTTTTTTTTTTCAGATTTATTGTATTTGTTTTGCAAGCCTAACATTTCCAGCAATTCAGTTTTATCTGAAGCTTTTGAAAATGTAAAACTGTTTAATTAAGCAACATAAAAATGTATTTTACAAACACTTTTACTTTGTAGAGGAAATAGTTTGCATAGTCTTGTGTTAAATTAGAATACACTGCCATCTGCTGCCAGAGCCCTGTCAATGAAGACTCAGAATAAGACGTGAAATAGCGTATTACCACACAAATTAAGGACTGTCTTTCAACCAGTGTACTAGAGGTCAAACCCTCACACTGCTGAAGTGTACAGTATTGTGAATCTCAACTATCTGTTGTTATGTAGCTGAACCTGCATTCCTGTCACTCTTGGGAGGGAGAAGAAGAAGACAGAGACATTTAACCACAGTGGTTCAGTGAAGTATCACATTGTTATCATTCGAACATTACATTACACCTAATTATGCACTTTGCCAAGTGAAGTGGTACAAAGCGCACAAACAGTGGACCTCTGAGTAAGGAGGTCAGATTAGTCATTCTGCTGGTGAGTGTATAAGGGGTCAACTTGTATTATTGTAACTCCCTCAGTTATCACCTAATTCTAAAATCCATGTTGGTCTCATTTCTATTAATGAGTCCAACTTCATTAACGCCAACTTCAAGGAATGTTGATTTTTTTAATTCAGTAGAACAAGACAAAGATGGTAAGAGAGGTGTGCAGTGGAGCATTCAGCAACTCAGGACACTTAGTCACAAAAGTTACAAAATAAGATCTTGTCTCTCAATTTCCTGTCCAGCAAACTGAGATAGCTGGTTTGTTTTAATCACAATGGGCCATTGGGACTTGCATACATCGAAAAGAGTAAGAAACTTCTATTTTAGCTTATCTACACTGACTTTTTTGTGATCTAAATCAGTTATTGCATTTTCATTGATAGTTTGATACAGCAGAGAAAGATTATTATGTATTAGTTCATCAATGCAAGATCAATATTCAGATACGTGGATTTTTAAGGCTTATTCTGGTATGTTTTAGACTCAATATCTAAAGATGGGACTGTTTTAAGCAAATTGTATACATTAAAATAAAAGGGATTCTATGTTCTCCACAAGAATTACTGTATACCTGGCAGTGTAGAAAAGGATTAGAAACAACATTTAAACCATAACGTAGAGAGATATCATAAATATCAAATTTTGTGATTTTTAAAAAAATACTCCAACTCATGGGTCAATGTTTTTTGACAGACCCAGTAGTCAGTTTTATCAGACCACTTTGATCGGAGGTAGGTAAAAAATACTGACCCATGAATCGGTTTAATTCAGGTAAGAGGACATTCATTTTGACATGTGAACCAAGTTTGTTTAGGTGGCAGGTCAGTTTGACTATTAAGTCACACCAGGAGGTAACTCTTCCCTTGATAACACTTTGGATCACAGTGCTATGATAATTAAACAGTTCTTTTTAATTTGAATAAACATAAGTAATTATAAACGTAACCACCACTATGTGCCCACAACATATAACAAACAACACTCAGAAACACTGAATTGATTGTTCTTGCTGCTGCATGCTACAGTAGGGCCAACCTACATTTATCATTTATAATAAATGGCCGGAGTCAAGATGTTTTGGACATACAATAGTTCATCTTTTAGGCTGTCAGAATATGCCCTTTTCTGATACCATATCCCATTCAAGGTTCATTTAGTTATCATTATACAACATAGGGTTGTTCAACGAAATGCAAACTGCAGTCCCTTCATGCTACACAGACAAAAACACCCAGAGAACTGAAGTGCAGAGGATGATGATGCACCCTGTGTTATTACTTTGGATATTTTGAACAAAAAACACAACTTTATCTGTCTAAATGATCAGATACAGTAACCTTATCCTTGTTTCCACTCTCATATACAACACAAAGTATAATAATATAATATAATATATATAATATTTTATTCATATATAGTAAGTATATATTTCATACCCATTCTGTGTAGGGTGGCTTATGAGTGTGTGTATAGGCTTGTAGTTATTAATTTTCATTTTTGCTTTGCTGTACGTTTCCTTTTGGATAAGTACTGTAGGTGTGTGGGGCCTTTAAGAGATTTTTTTCTTCTCTTGTTCAACTCCACCCATGATTACACCCCCTGCATGCCAGATTTTCAACAGACCACAAAAAACACCTGTGGGTCACTTTTTGTGTCTCATGAGTGACTGGTAGGGCAGAAAACAGCGCCCTCTACTGTGCCCGGTCACTGACCTGCCGCAGGTCCAAAAATATTCCCAAGCCCCTCTCCTATTTAGAGTCACCCTCAGGATATGCTGGTAAGGCTGTAAAGAAACATTATCAGTGTGTTGTTTGTTCCTTAACACAGATGAACATTGCAGCCTCTTGGGGGCACTAGCAGAGCTTTAGATTATATGTGGCTCAAACTAAATAGTTCTGGGGCTCTGTTACTGTGTTGGGTGTTACGCCTGACCTAATTTGGAGGTCACTGAGCCACTAAGCCTAGTCAAGCATGAGATAAAATACAAACACATTCTGCAGTATGATGGTCAATCATTTCTGTTCCAACTGGGAGAAGAATCACCCCTTAGCTGAGTCTAGGTCTGCATAGTTTTCTTGTGAGCATGAAAACTGTGCTACTACTCTAGAGTCTCCCACCTTATTTATCATGGAGGAATCTTGAGCATCTTATTATCACTCCAACAGAGCTCAGAATCTTCTAGTAGCATCTGTTAAGTACACGGACAGGATTCCTGCAGCTTCTGTTGGGCCAACGCCCTCCTTCTGTTGGTTTTCCATGTACCTCTGCAGCTGCAGCTGTGTGTACATGCTTTGTTTAGGGCAGTCACAGGTTGTCAAGATGAAGGATTGCCAGGGGGGTGGAGTTCTGTGGTAGAAGCAAACTAAGCAGCTGCTCAGGGCCCTGCAGTAGCCAGGTCCCATAAACAAGCAAATTATGTTGTATTTGAAGTGATTAGCTTACTACTTGCACTGTTTTTATACTTGCACTTTGCATGAGAAAGAAACTGAATTAAATAGATGTTTACTTTTCACCATATTTATTAATTTTCTTTTCCTTCTATGATATTGAATGCAGTTGATTGTTGTTCCTGCGCATTTTAAGGGCAAACAAGCAGCAACAAGCTTAATATCTCCTTGAAAGTTTTTTTGGAACACATCCCCTCCCATGTAGAAAGATGAGCTGATAAAAACAACATCTGATAGTAAATAATATGGCAGTATGATTGCATTGGTACTGAACAATCAGCTGACACAAAACACATGCTCAACAAAGAATTTATGTGTTATTTTGCATTTTTAGACACTGCAACATTAACCTTGATCTAAACCGAAAATTATATCCAACATCTTTTATTTAACATCAGCTCAGACCTATAACTCTTTTTCTAACATTGACCACAATCCTAGAAAACTAACTCTAACCTAAACTACAATGCCCTACTGTCATGTTTCAGATAAAGCAGAGCTTTCAGTGACAGTTATAGTCACTTGGTAGTACTGGGGATCCCAATTAACCTATCCAACCAGTAATCATAATTTTAATAATCAAAAGCTCACTATTTGTGGTTTCTCCAGCATATTACAGTTGATATATTACAGTTGCATAGATAGATAGATAGATAGATAGATAGATAGATAGATAGATAGATAGATAGATAGATAGATAGATAGATAGATAGATAGATAGATAGATAGATAGATAGATAGATATGCAGACTTAGATTAGACTTGCTTTTTATCATTTTTATTTATTCTAATTTATGATGTTTTACTATTCTTTAAGGAGTACTCCAGCGATTTAGTACTGCAATTCCATAAAGTTGGGGGACTGAAGCAGCAGAGGCAGATAATGCAACGGGATAACATCATTAGACCTTTCTAGCCTGTTAAATGCCCATGTCTTTCAAACTCCACATCTTCAGTTTGGAATGTGAGCTTTCTGTTATGAATTTCTAGTCTCCATGCCAAAACTGAGGTAATCCCGATAACATCAGTATGACATCATCAGGGTTATTTTCTTATTAGATGAATAGGTCTAGCCAAACCAGTTTATATATTTCTAGATGATAACTGTGTTTTCTCTTCTAAATAATCATATTTATATAAATTATGGTTATCAGTTTATTCCTGATAAACACCTACTGACATATTTGCCGTAGGTGTTCTAGATTAGTCTACGAGCACATATTTGATAGTGTTGTTCGTGTGAGGAGAGCTGCTCCCTGCATCTCAGCCTGCTCTGCATGGCTCCACCCAGATACACACACACACTTACATACAACGCTTTATTTCCTGTTTGCCTCATGCTTGGAAGAGAAAAAAGTTAGTTATGTAAGTTGTGTGTAAATGTTTTGTACATCAGAGAAAGAAATAACTTAACGGTTGGTATTGTTACATGTTTAAACTCTCATGATGTTGGGTTGTGCACTTTTAGATGCAGAGCATTTGAAAAAAAAAATCTTTGTTGACTTTGTGAGCCAGAATGTAAGCTTGGGAAGATGTGAGAAAGTGGCTGTTGTTGCCAGGAAGGACCAGAGCTTCTTGATTCTTCTTTGAAATTGATAAGGATTCTGTGTGCAGCCTGACATGTAACACATTCCTCCACCACAGCAGCACACTTCACTACTGTTACCTCAGTCACCTTCTGATCCATGTGGGAATATTAACAGTTTGCCATGTGTTGTAGATGGATACATTCTGGTTATTGGGGTCTAAAGGGACAAGACTGAACAAAATACTGTAACTGGAATAAACAGTAAATGAAGAATTGAAGCCCACAGTTGTTTTTTTCTGCCTGCTGACAGCTCCACCCTCCTGTCCTTGAGAGCCCATAACACAGCGATGACTCACTTCCTGCGTTTGCTGAAATCTCTCTTTCACTGAGTCTCAGATCCAGACGCCATGATGATGATACAGAGCTCACAAAGACATATTACAAATTAAATTGGATTATTTCACTCACAGCACGTACTTTGAACAAATTGGAAAAACACTGAATGTCACGCAGCCCCGCAACTTAGCCCAGGCCTATTTGAGGCAGACTCCCCCAAACCCCCTGCTTGTTCTTTAATATTATTATAGTGAGATAATGACTGAAAGACAAAAGTAGAGCCATGCTAATTATTGTGTATTGAGAAGTAAGACAACCTATTAGTATACAATTTCAGTTGAAGTTCATACAGACACACATTGTCAAGAGCATGGACAGATTATGAGACCAGGGACCCCTGGGTACAGACACATAAAAGGCCTGTATGTTGCAGCAGCTTCTAATGGTTGTTTTGTATTTCTTTTGGCAAACATTTGCACTCTCTAAAGAACTCCTATGTTCTGCTATTTATTGAAAACTGCACCTGAGTTTCAGAATTTTGTTCTTACTGGAGATGAAGAGAGGCTGTCTAACTCCTTTCCGAAGTATCCTGCCACAACAGATCCACACTGACACCCCTTTCCACAGATATTATACAAAATATAAAGATAAATATGTAAAAAAAAAAAAAAAAAAAGTAAAAATAAATAAATACAAATAAATATCTAATTACACTATCAATATTAAAAGTTCAACTGAAACTAAAGCATTGTAGTGTCTGCTACAGAATACATATCTGTTGTGTAAATCGCATTTCCTATGTTCTCCTTTGAGAAAGAATCAGAAACCAAAAGGGAGAAATTTATATTTTATATATTTTGGTTTCATGATGACTATCTTTGCATTAATTTGTCAGAATAACATAAATTATCTGTCTATATAGATGGATACTTGTTTCCATACAGCCAATCCAATCCTCCTTATCCAACTGCCAAACATGAACACACGTCTGCACCTTATCTTGTTGAATGAGCCACCAAACAAACATTCGCCAGGGAAAAGTCCACAGTTAACATCAGTTTGCAGTTTAGATAGCATGAAAACAAACTTCAAGGACTGCCTTCTTTCACCTATGCAATATTGTAAAAACCAGGTACATCCTGTCTCAAAATGATGCCAAAAAATTAGTGCATGCATTTGTTACTTCTAGGTTGGACTATTGCAATTCCTTATTATCAGGCTGCCCGAATAAGTTCCTTAAGACTCTCCAGTTGATCCAGAATGCTGCGGCACGTGGACTGACAAAAACTAGGAAAGAGATCATATTTCTCAAATAAGACCTTCTCTGCACAGGCTCCCTGTAAAATCCAGAATAGAAGTTAAAATCCTTCTCCTCACCTACAAAGACGGTCAGGCACCATCATATCTTAAAGAGCTCATAATACCATATTACCCCACTAGAACACTGCGCTCCCAGAATGCAGGGTTACTTGTGGTTCCTAGAGTCTCCTAAAGTAGAATGGGAGCCAGAGCCTTCAATTTTCAAGCTCCTCTCCTGTGGAATCAGATCCCAGTTTGGGTTCGGGAGGCAGACACCATCTCCACATTTAAGATTAGGCATAAGACTTTCCTTTTTGATAAAGGTTATAGTTAGGGCTGGTTTGGGTGAGTCCTGAACCATCCCTTAGTTATGCTGCTATAGGCCTAGACTGTTGGGAGACTTCACATGATGCACCTCTTTCCTCTCTCCTTCTCTCGCACTCCATCTGTATGCATTTTTATCCCATTACTGCATGTTACTAACTTGACATCTTCTCTCTCCCGTAGTTCTGTGCTTTCTCATTTCTCTCTCTCCTTCTGTCACTTTCAGCAGGTATTTCTGCCTCTGGAACTGCAGAGTCTGGATCTGTGGTTGTGGGCCACCTGCTGCCCCCGTGTTCCTGCTCGACAACTGCTACTACAGTTGTTATTGGCTCTGTTACTAATACTGTCATTATTATTCCTATAGCTGTCATTCCTATTATTATTAATTTATTAATATTAATGTTACCACTACAATTACATCTTAACTATTTTATAAATTCTAGGTGGTATTTGCATTGTGCCTCCCTCTCATGCTTGCTCATGGTGGGATTTGTTGGGTCTCTGTAAATAATATAAAGAGTACGGTCTAGACCTGCTCTATAGGAAAAGTGCAATGAGATGAGAACTTCTGTTATGAATTGTTATATAAATAAAAAATATAAATAAAATTGAATTGAATAGCTAATTAGCTAGTCAGCTTCAGCATATTAAACAGCATGTCAACTTACTTGCAAATGTTACTTCGGTCAGTTTAGATGCTGGTGGGATTCTTACTCTTCAACACCACTAACAACATGCTGTCTGCCCATGACATGTAGACTACAGCGCAAGTTTCTTTACTGTGTTGCTCTTTGTCTTGTCTCCTGCTTTGGCTCAGCCTGCCAGCTGCTGTCAATCAAACACAGACACATCTGACTGAACCCTGTGACTTTCCAACAAGAAATGTTCTCTTCAAACATTGGCTCTGGCTTAGGGGCCCCCTGAACTCTTGGGGCTCAGGGCCTGTTAAGTAATCCATCCATGCTGAAGAGCCAAGTTACAGTTAAATTATGTTTTAAAGATACACATTAGGCACTTGGGATATCTTAACAAATAACAAAAACACATTCACATATTATGTAAAAAATATACAGTAGTCTTGTGCAATCAGCAAAATGCTGAGCAAATTGCACCATGTGAGACTTACAGTACAATAGTTTACAGAAGTCCAATAAAGGTCATTAATGTGATTATACATAATATCATGCAGAGATATTCTACCACTCCTAAAATGTAAATAAAAGAATCTGCACTGTAATTTAGAATGACACGTCCGTGTACAGTAAAGTACAGTACAGTTATGGTAGCTTCAAAGAGATGAGTAATTGTGTTTAGTTTTAACATATTTTTTGCTACAAACACATGGCAGTAACATCCTATGATCGCAACACACTCCTGGACATAGACCTTTGTTTAAAACAAAGTTCTTCGTACCATTTATCCATCGATCTATCATGGAGAGATCATAACGAGCCAATCATAACAACAACAGTGGAGACGCGCTTCCGGGGAAACAAAGGAGAAAACATAGAGGAAAACTGCATGACATCAGAACAGACTGAGAGCCCAAGCCCACCGTCCACCTCTGCCCAGCACCCTTCTTGCTAATGTCCAGTACCTGGAAAATACAGTAAGTTGGATGATCTTAGGGTGAAGATTAGATTTCAACAGGACATAAGGGACTGTAACATCCTTTGTCTGACAGAGACATGGCTGACACTGCTGGTGCCGGATCAAGTCATATGCCCTACCGAGTCCTTCTCTGTTTTCTATGTGGATAGAACGGGAGAGTCTGGTAAATCCAAGGGTGGAGGGGATTGCTTCATGACTAACAACAACTGGTGCAACCCCAAGGACATTAAGATGCTTTCCTGTTCCTGCTCGTTGAACCTGGAGCATCTGTCAATCTCATGCTGTCCATTCTATCTTCCCCAGGAGTTTGGCTCAGTTATGACAGCACAGTCTACATACCACCCCAAGCGAACATCAACGTAGCACTCGGACTTACATGATATGTTATGCCAGCATTAGAACAAACATCCTGATGACTGTGGCTTAGTGGTAGAGCGGGTCGTCCACGTCCTTCCCCCAGCCCATATGTGGAAGTGTCCTTGGAAAGACTAGAAAGGCACTATATAAGTACAGTCCATATAAGTACAGTTCTATAACCAATTACCAGGGTAGCTCCACTGTGAGTGCTGACGCCTCCCTAGCCGATGATCTGAATTCATTCTATGCACGGTTTGAGGCTGGCAGCAACTCAGTTGAAAATTGGGTAATTATTGTCATGGCTTATTACAACAAATGTAAATTTCTACACATTTCACATTCCAAACTTCAAAAAAGCTGAATCCACTGAAGTATGACAAAAGTTTGCCTCAATGCAACCTATGGTCAATTAAGAAGTCTGTCACTCTATATTTTTCAAAATATGAAAACGTAAATTTATATCTATATCTCCACATAGGTCTTAACACAAAACATGGCTCATTAGTTTCTTATGCCCCACTGAGGCTCTGTCTAAAATTTGGTGCCAATTGGCCACTAGGTGGCCTTTTATTGTAAAATCATGAAATATACAAACATACTTTTTCGAACTCCTCCTAGGCAGTGAGTCCAATCTGCACTACACTTTGCACATAGAATCTATGGACCCTCATGAACAAAATTTTTTAAGACAATTTTGATACTCCACAAAATGCACAAGGTATAAAGCAAAAACTTCCTGTGGGTTGCCGTCAAAACAGGAAATGATGTCATATCTCCACGCAACTCTGTCCGATTAACACAAAACTTGGGCCAGTAGTTTCCCGTTCCCCCCACCAAAGCTCAGTGCAAAATTTGGTGCCAATCGACCACTAGGTGTTGCTTTTGGTGCAAAATCATGACATCTGCGAAACCTACTTTTTTTAACTAATCTTAGATTGCAAGTCCGATATGCATAAATTGTAGCAAAAATAAAACTAAATAGAATGAGTAATATAAGGCATGGACCAAGCAGCAGGCAGTGCCTTTAAAATCTTGAATGACAAGATTTTCCAAAGATGTCACTCAACTTAAGGCTACATATGTTTGGCCAGCCGAGAAAATGTTTTTAAATGACACCACTGCTTTGTCTAAAGTTAAGCCTTGCACTTTATGTATTGTGCAAGCCCAGGGTAGACGTAATGGAAACTCCACCACTGCTTGTCACTTTGTCCTCGTCAGCACTTACTGGGGTTGCATTTTCAAGTCCTGGTTATGAACTTATATATTTAACTATAGGTTTTCTGCCAGTCTTTTTATCATCAAAATTGACATAAATCATTTTGGGAAATTTGTTGTTTCCATCAAATTTCACAGTACAAACAGTGCCAAACACTACATTAGCAAGACTATCTGTTACATCTATATTTTTGATAAGCATAACGTGAGCCTTCGGACCAACACTTGGCAATCTATCCAAATATGTTTTTTTATCATAGGTATGTAAGCTGTTCTCATGTGCAAATCGCCCCGTTTTTATCAAAATCTTGAGTTTGAATTTGTACAATATCTGAACATACCTTGTGCAACATATTGAAATTATGTGTTTGCACTTCATTGTTTGTTGCAAAAATGTGAAGGTATTCTGTGTCTTCGTCCATGCCTGTCTCACATTGTTTTAATAACACTTCATTCTTTAAGTTTTTCCCCTTTGGTATGTTTCCTGAGTCAATTTAGTATCCGGGCAAACTCTTGGCCTATTTGCCACACTATTTCTGTCAACTCTAGGTGACTGAAAGTATTTGCCCATAGTTTGGCGCCTATTTGCTCTGTGTAAATAGGCTTTATTTTAACTGGTGGCAGCTGATAAAAATCTCCAAGAGGTATAACAGAAACATTGCCAAAGGGAGGAAAATCAGCGCATTGTTTAATTTGTCGTAGTCTGCCATGGATATAGGCCAAAAGTTTGGGCTCAACCATGGAAATTTAATCTATTACCAATATTTGTAGCTCTTTCAAAAAATTGGTATGGCAATGAAGCATTATTACCAATCGCAAAACTGTTGTGTATTGTTGTAGCATTAATGTAACATGCAGCCACATCACTAGGAGCAGTTAGTAAAACATGAATGTCATCGAGATTATTAGACATTCTTGCTAACAATCTGCATGCCTCATAATACGCAGCTTTCATTGAATGAGACTTTCCTGTGCCTGCTCCTCCAGAAATAAATACATGAAATGGGTCAGGATTTTTCCCATTTACTATATCTAATCACCATTGAGGTATTTTGTAAAATAACCTCTGCAGCTCATTTAATGAGCGCATAATAGATAATGCTTCTGATCGATTTTATCGATTTTTATGCATTTGAAATTCAACGGACACTGCTCTCCTTTCTAGTGGCTGTAAATCTGGAATTTCTTCTTTTTCATTAGGACACACATACCTGTTAATACTCATTTCTTCTAAACATTCTAAATGCTAAAATACTGCTTCAGGACAAAGAGCTGCCCATGTTTTCCAATCTCTGTGCTGATCTCCACCTGCGACTTGCACTGCCTCCGTGTTGTGACTTGCACCGGAGGCTTGGACCCAGTTAATACCTGCTTGCAGGTCTGGTTATTTTTATTATTATTATTATTTTTCCATTGGTAAAAGTCGTACTGCAGCCTACACCATAAGCGTTATGCAAGTGAAATTCACAGGGGTGGTATAGACCTGTACTCACACCTCAGACACCAAAAACGACACAGGCCAACTAGTAGGTTCAAGGCTATAATCAAGGTAAATGCAGTGAAACAGGAAGTGATATCTATCTCCACATAGGTTTGTCCGATTAACATGAATCTTGGACCAGTACTTTCCCATGCCGAACCGAGGCTCAGTACAAAATTTGGTGCCAATTGGCGACTAGGTGGCGCTACAAATGCGAAAAGTTTATATCTCATTTTCTGCTGCATTGACTCGTACGAAATTCAGTATGCACGATCTAGGGTCATGACTCAGTTGATGCATTAAATTTGGTAATGATTGATAAAAGTCTGCGTGGCTTATTACAACAAATGTAAATTTCTACACGTTTCACATTCCAAATTTTTAAAAAAAATCACCTGTATGTCCTACAATGCTGAACATTTTTCAGCACATCCACTGATGTGTGACAAAAATTTGCTTCACTGCAACCTATGGTCAATTAAGACCATCATTTTATATTTTTCTAAATATGTAAACATTAATTGATATCTATATCTCCACATAGGTCTGTCGGATTAATACGAAACTTGGTTCAGTAGTTTCTTATGCCCCACTGAGGCTCTGTGCAAAATTTGGTGACAATCGGCCACTAGGTGGCGCTTTTATTGCAAAATGTTGAAATATGCGAACACACTTTTCTGAATTCCTCCTAGGCAGTGAGTCCGATATGCACAAAACTTTGCACATAGAATGTACGGACCCTCATGATCAACACATTTGAAAACCATACATGCACGCGTTCCCTGCATCTCTTGAGCTGCATCTCGTGATATAGGCCACGCCCATTTTATACTATTCTATAATTTTTTTAGGAAAATCGCGAAATATGCAAAACCTACTTTTTCAAACTCCTCCTAGGCCGTGAGTCCAAACTGTGCAAAATTTCACAAGTGGAATCTATGGACCCTAATGATCAAAAGTTATTAAAAGAATTTTGATACTCCAAAATATGCATATATGCAAGTTATAAAGGAACAACTTCCTGTAGGTAGCAGTGAAACAGGAAGTGATGTCATATCTCCACACAGGATTGTCCAAATAACACAAAACTTGGGCCAGTACTTTCCTGTGCCCCACCTAGCCTCGGTGGGGCACGGGAGAGTACTAGGCTAGGTGGTGCTTTTGTTGCAAAAACAGGAAATATGCACAAATAATTTTTCCAAACTACTGTTGAACTAAATGTTTTCCAATCTCTGTGCTACTCTACACCTATGACTTGTATCGAGGCCATGAGCCTGCAGGTCCAACTTGCATCGCCTCTGTGGGCCGCTGGATGCAACTTGCACCAGAGGCTTGGACTCCATTTATAACTGCTTGTTCTAGTTAGGGGTCCAAGCCCAAGGCTGGGAACCACGAATGCAAGGCATCGTGGTGTGCAGTACCAGCGGTGCTGGGAACCCTATTGTAATCGCTCAGATTTTTATTTTTATTATTATTATTTGTATGTTTCTGTTGGTAAAAGTGGTACTGCAGCCTACACCGTAAGAATAATGCAAGTGAAATTCACAGGGGTGGTATAGACCCGTGCACACCCCTCAGACACCAAAAATGATACAGGTCAACCAGGTGGTGCTATAATCAAGGTAAACACGTTTTGGCCAGTAACTCCCACATAGTACATCACACATTCGACAACCTTACATGCACGCATTCCCTGAAATGAGATGCATCTCGTGATATAAGTCACGCTCATTTCAATTGTTTTCGCAAAACCTACTTTTTCGAACTCCTCCTAGGCCATGAGTCCGATCTCTACAAAATTTTGCACGTGGAATCTATGGACCCTCATGATCAAAAGTTATTAAAAGAATTTTGATACTCCAAAAGATTCTCCAAAAAGTTATAAAGGAACAACTTCCTGTAGGTAGCAGGGAAACATAGGTTTCTTCGATTAACACGAAACTTGGGCCAGAATTTTCCCATGCCCGACCAAGTCTCAGTGCAAAATCGGCCAATCAGCCAAAAATGTGGCCAATCAGCCACTAGGTGAGGCTTTTGTTGCAAAATCATAAAATATGCTGAAATTATTTTTCCACACTATTGTCTTTGAACTGAATGTTTTCCAATCTCTGTGCTGATCTCCACCTGCGATTTGCATCGTGCTCGTGTGACTGCAGGTCCGACTTGCACTGCCTCCATGGGCCACATGTTGCGACTTGCACCAGAGGCTTGGACCCTGTTAATGCCTGCTTGCAGGTCTAGTTGGTTTTAGTATTACATTTTCATCATTTTTATTTCTTACTTGCATTAGTCTCAATTTTTTACCTTTAACATTTGTACTGTCTTATTATCAGCTTGTCAGTCATTTGTAAAGCACTTTGAATTGCACTAACCTGTGCAAAAGGTCCTATAGAAATAAAGTTTGATTGATTGATTGAGTGCATTGTTCTGTTCATCATAAGGTCAGTTAATTATCACTGATTTCTGAAAACAGATGCTGCGACTTTTTTAAATGCCCTTTTTGAGCTCAACAAACCACAAGTTTTGGGTAAACTGACCCTTTAATGTGTCAATGAGCTGTCTGAATTTTTTGTACTAGCAGCCTGTAAAGATAGCCTTTCAAAAAATAGAAATGAGTTTTAGCAGCTGGTGTATTAAATGTTTAGAACTCAGTAGATGAAAAGTCCCCTCTACCCAGATAGAGGCTGTGCTCTTTGATCTGTAGTCTGCTGTGTGAAGATAGTCACTCTGCTTCAGTATGTGTCCTCCTCCCTAATGTGTAACTGTAGGTATTAACAGTCCAGGTCAATAATAAACCCGATCACAGTTCATGTGCACACTGAGCACAAGGCTCTGTGTGTGTGTTTTAGCTGCTGGTAGATTTCCATTCAGCTGATAGGAGGATCTCTGAAGGCTATAAAGTGCTTTTCCAATTCTTGCTGTCACAACGACGTAGATAGTCTGAGTTTTGCAATGTTTGTTTGTGTTTTTAGATACCACTGTTTCCTCACCAGTCATTGTCACATTGTACATCTTTGTGGCATTTTGGTTGACAAATCAATATTAATTTCTATATTTAAAAAAAATTAAATTGACAGTTCCTACTTTTTCTTTAATGTAAACGTCATTTAATAATGCATGAATACATTTTTTGATAAATGAAACTCCTTTTTTTTAGAAAAGTACATATTTTATATTTGGAAGTATTCTATAATCATCAAATTAGCAGCAGCACCTGTGACTGGCAGACAAATCTCTCCCGTTATCTGGAGGGACTCTGGACAGGATGCACATACTGACAGTCTAATATAATATCATACTGATATCATGAAAAATATCATAAACTCACTGGTGAACAGCTACAGTTATTATATGAGATGATAGCCTAATAATAAGATAATGTTGGGTAAGCCATATGCTGTAAATTTAACAGAGAAAAAATTATGAAGTTATATTATGAATATTTTAAAGTGATGCAGTATTAGAAATTACATACTAGAATATGAAGAGAGCTCCACCCTGCTTCCGTCAGTAAGCCTGTCCCACCCCTGGCCTAGACCTAAGTGGTGGACCGACAGACCAACATTGCCATCCCTAGAGCCACACTGATAGCAAGGCTAATAATTCAGTTCTCTTAAACAATATCTATAAATAAAAAGGATTTTTTTATCTGGTCCAGGATCTAATGAGATGATTAAACTGTGATCTCAAGATAACTGGCCTAAGAAATTTAGTAATCAGTAATTAGTAATCTGCTCTTGGTCTCTATATTATGGAGTGGTCCAGGTCAAGCCCAGGATGTATAAATAATACATACACACACAAAAAGACTGAACAGGCCTGGCTTTTACACAGAAAGTGCCATGAGAAGCTGAAACTGCACCATCACCAGACTTAACAAACCATGTCATAATGTGGGAATAAGAATAACCCATAAGGCAGAAAGCAAATTTAACGGCTCGTGTGTGATCAATCAATAGGCCATCATGGGAGATGGGTGACAAATTATAAAGGGAAAACCTGATTTAACTGGGTGTAGAAACATAATAAATGCAGATTACTCCGTATAGGACACAAGAGCTCACTGAATGGTTTGATGAGTATGATAATGTGCTATGGCCTTCACATTCACCAGATCCCAATCCAACTGAACCCCTGGGAGATTTTAGAGCGACATGTTAGACAGCACTCTCCACCACCATCGTCAAAACACCAAAAGAGGGAATACCTTCTGTAAGAATTCTGCTCATCCCTCCAGTAGAGTTCCACACACTTGGAGAATCTATAATAAGAAGCACGGAAGCTGTTCTGGAGGCTCATAGTGGAACAACACCTTACTAACACACTGCAAGTTAGTCTTTCCTTCATTTGTCACCCATCTGCATATGGGGTATAATGGCAATATTTAACAAGTTATTACATATGTTACACATGTTTTACTTCACTCTGTGATAATGACTGCCTCCATGTTGTTAGTTACAGTGCAAATCTGTTTCCAAACCAGTTTAAACAAACGTTTTCCAGTCATTTAAGGCAAAAGTCATATGGATCATACATGTGTATGTGGAACAATTCATATGTAGTGGTTAGTAAATCTGACACATAGACTGTGTTTATGTACTTCTCCTTTTGTAATATAAACAAGCAAAAATTCAGTAGACAACATAATCAGAAATCAGAATCAGAAATATTTTATTGATCCCAGAGGGGAAACTGACTGGAAAGAGACAAAAAATCCATCATCCCCTTGCTGATACGCCCAGACTAAACTGGATTTACTAAAGGAAGCCATTCCTCAGAAAACATGCAATGACCATGTAACCTAATACAACTGTACAAAGACGCCACTTCTCAATATTTTCCTAAATCTCCATGTATCATGGCCTGACAAGATGCAGAAAAGGTGTTTGACAGGGGATGGCCCTTCATTTTCACTGTCCTGGACTGGAAAGTACTTTACAAAATGGATCAAATTATTATACCACTCCCCCACAGCATCAGTCATTACCAGTGGTCAAATCTCTACACCCTTTCAGCTACAACAAGACACTAGACAAGGATGTCTCGTATCACCAATTCGCCTTATTTAAAGAACCCCTTGCAACCTTCCAACAAAACCCAAATGTGAATGGCATTGAAACACAGTCATATCACCACAAAATTTGTTTGTACATTTACAGCATATTAAAATAAATAACCAAACCATCCATTTCTCTCCAAGCAATCCATAATATGATAATTCATACAGCCAGGTGTCTGGAGATGTCTGAGATACTGGCTCTGACAAAAATTCATTGAGATGCTGAGGTTGGGAATCAACCCCTCAAGAAAGCACCTACACCCATTAAGTACTTTGGAATCCATATCTCACCCAATTTAAACTTTATAAACTTCGCCCCACGCCTTAAACTCCTCAAACTACCAGAGACAACCTGGAAACAAGCTTCCAATCTGACACACAGATATTCTGGACCCAAAAGCACGACTGACACAGAGGAAAATGGAGTGATTAGTTTCAGTTTTATTACAAACACGAGAGACACCAGGTGTGTGGAGGGAAATGCCAGGTGGACTAGGCGATGATGGCTGGCTGGCGAGTGACTGGTGAGAGCAGGTAGGTGGAACGAGGACAGCAGGCTGAGATGGAGCAGCGGAGAATCCGTGGTAAGCGGTTGCTGGTGAAGCCGGTGAGGATTGGAGACAGGGTCAGTAGACGAGGTGAAGACAGTAGACAGGAATTCAGAAGGTTAGTCAGGGTTTCAGAAACACAAGCAAGATAATCTTTCATAGATCACAGGTAGAGGCCGAGGCATAATTCCACGTAGGTAAACGGATGATCTGGCGAAGACTGGAGAGAAGAGCCGGGTAAATATACCGCCAGGTGTTGATTTGTGGATGGAGAGCAGGTGGGCAACAGCAGGTGAGTAGTAGGTGTGTCAGTTCCTGATTGGAGGTTCCTCAGAGGCCGCACCCCGCTAGCACACACACACACACACACACACATACACAGACAAACACAGGAGGAGAACCAACAGGGGACAAACAATACAGAGACACTAGGAATGGTACGCTGTACCATGACACAATCTCCCTCACTGGCCAAGTGTCAGCTGTAAAACTGCATATTATCCCAAAGATCAACTTGTCTCTTTTCATCCAGTGCACCAGTCTTTAAGCTGGCTCTGCTCTCACCGTAGCAGTAACCAGATTTTACTGAAGGGCAAAAAAAAACAAGAATCAAGCTAACCACTCTGCAAAAACCTAAATCTCTTGGAGGATTGAATGCCCCAAATATTTATTATAATTGTCTACAGTACAGTTACAAACTGGTACAGTATAATAAATTGGTTAAATGATTGCAACTATTTATGGCTAGACATAGGACAATAAATAACTCCAGGCTTCCACATTAAAAACCCCTTCATTGACCAAACCATCAAGAAACACAGATATTTTACTTACAGTATCTCACTATCAACACAACCCTATCAGCCTGGTGGAAAGCCAGCGACATCCTTCACCACAATCCTTCCCCATCACCACTAACATAACTTTGGAGTAATCCCATATGTTGTATTGGCAAAAAAGCATTTTCATTTTCACAATGGAAAGAGAAAGGAGTAGCCAGCCTGGGACATCTTTTCAATAATGACTCGCTCCTGACTTTCAACCAACTACAGAAGACATACAGCTGTCCAGCCCATCCTATTTCCAGAATCTGCACGTCAAACAGGCTATATGAGACAAAGTTAATTCTAACAACGTTAAATGTTCCGGTCTCTCCCTAAGGCCCTGAAAACCTATTTTCTGGGTCAGCTTCTCACTATGTGTGATGGGGTCCTACATGAACACACTAACTCAAGGCCTAACATTTACTGTTCCAAAAAAGTTTGAAGAGTTTTGATTGACTCACATGACAGACTTCTATCTATGCTCTTCGAACTGGTTTGATGTGGGTCAGGCTCAGTTGGACAAATGTTCTTCTGAGCACCAATCAGAGCAGAGCAATATTTCACTTAAAATATAATGACAGTTGTGTGGTTGTTTACTTATGTTGCCACGCCACCGTCAATCAAATCTAAAGAACACACACCCTGCCAAACTCTGTCTGAAGGCACATGGCAGACTTTTTCAAATTAAAAACAACCATTATTTTGTCAAAAAGCCTTTATTGAAACTACAAAACACACACACAAAAAGAAATTACAAGTAACTTGCAGGAATCTTATACATTCATTTATATTTGATACATTTACCACTTCATACGGCATCTCACTGAGGCAGGACTGTGTTTTTCCAATCGCGATGGTTACAGGTATATAAACATCTGACACCCCTGTTAAGGTTCTGTACAGATTTAAGCACTGTAGCCCATTCATGAGACCTCTATTATCTCAGTAGAAAATTATGAACCCCCCCTAAACTATCTTAAAAGGAAAACCTTTGGTATTAGCACTGTCAGAGAACTTAACGAATGACTGACAGCCACTCTGTACCCACCTTCTTTCCCTTCTTCACATCTCCTCTCACCAACATAAAAACTGAAAATGACAATGAAGAAAGAGAATGCTGCATCTTAAGAGTTATTGTGGATTATCATGTGCATATATTTCTATCAAGAGCTCAGTGAACATGAAGGTCTTTAACACCAGATGGCCGAGGGTGGCAGGTTTGGTTGGCTGCTTTTGATTACTTTCAGGATTGCAATTTAAGTAATTGTAATTTGTAATTTCAACATATAGCAAAAATATGTAACAGGGCACAGCAGCACTGCCACAGTCTGACCTGCAAAGAAATGTAATACACCTTTCATTCTGGGCTTAAGCAGTAAGATGTGTAGTTTTTGTAGACATTTTCACATTTAAAGGACAACAAAATACAAAAATACAGATGTTCAACAGAAGAACTGATGAAATAAAGTGAAAAAAAGCTTAGAACTTTGATATGTTTCTAGACATGATACAATTTTGTATATACACACACATCACATAGAACTCAATACAGGTTTTTGTACAAGTTAAAATATAGAAAGCAATTAAGCAGCAGAGGTGCTTGCAGAGGACTTAAGTAAATGGAAGCATAATCTTTCCATTTATGTTGCCAGTCTGAGACATTTTTGGGTGGACTGTGGGTGGGTCACACCTGCATCGTGTCATGGTTTGACCGTTTGTTGTCCAAACATGTGGCCAATATTTGCAATTTACTGAAACTCTGATATCAGCCAGTTAGTGTAGTTGGGTAGTAAATATTAGGAGCTATTTTAGGAGAATTTTAAGGTGCCCTGTGAAGTTACGTTTAGAGTCTGTGTTTCTCACCACAACACATTGCCTGTATCCTTGAGGCCTAACGAATGTGTTGAATGCATTCCTTCCACAAAAATCCTTTGCACAGGCGATTTTAGACATTTCGGATTTCATTAGACATCAGTGGCACAGCGTGAAACCATCAGCAGGAATCTGTCGCCTTGCCTGGGACTCGTGCATGCGATGAAAACAAAACGAGGACCCACTCATAAAACATTGCTCCATAGTGCTACTAGTGGTCAAAAACTTCACAGGGTGGCTTTAAAGCAAAAAGAAAATAATGTGTCTTTAGAGGTCTGGTCACACCAGCATTTTTAACAATTTATAAACTTTGCACCAAATCTCAAACAGATCAAAAATATATTCAATTAATGACACATGAAGAATTCTCACTCTGCCTGTTTCTGGTGTGACCAAACAGCAGAAATTAAATGAAACTAGGTTACATATTGTATTGATCATGTAACGGCTAATACATCTGGCTAATGTTTTTGTATTGGAAATACAAACTACTGCTTACAAACATTAAAGGCGTCAGGATTACGTGACATGGTGGTGTTAATACTGTTCAAAATCTAAGAGAACAATAACTGGTTTTGTTTTTCTATTATGCCATGACAATAATGTAATGTAAAGATACTATACTTACAGTATCAGTATTTCACAGATCTTAGTATTGGCCTTGAAAACCCTGCATCCTCTAAACATCCCATGTGTCCCTTTAGCTCACACACACTTGCAAACAGAAAACCTGACATTAAGAGCGAGCACCACTTCAAAGCTTCTTACTAAGTGCAACAGCCATTTCAAGTCAGAGGAAAAGATGAAGGGTTTACTGAACCTGGCGGAAAGCTGGAGCCAGCTGGAAGAGCAGCTGAACACTTACAGGTACCACTCTGATCTGATAGAGGACAGGAGGTCCCAGAAATAGCACACTCATTTATTAAAGCACTTACAAAAATAAATATGTACAAAACAACACAATATCCTGCTGTAAGTGGATGTAGTGGGGGTTTGAGACGAGGATGTGGTTTTGGGGTTTCAGTAAAACTTTTTCCTCCTGTCCCGATTGCTTACGTTTATTCAACAAAGTTCAATGAAAAACTTCCGAAAATAAGGGATTCATTGGTTTTCCAGCATGCTGCTGCGGCAGGTGCAGTTGGGTCAGCTGGTGCTGTGGTGGTGAGTGGGGGGATTAGATGACTTTGTAGGTCAGGTAGTCGCAGAGCGTCGTGGGAATGGCCAGGTCCTCCACCTGCTGGGTGGTCATCACCCGGCGGAGAGCCATCCTGCACATGTGCTGCAGACTGGCAATGCTACGAGGACACTCCCAGAAGTGCACACTACCATCACGAGTCCTAGAAACAAAACAAAACAAAAAAGAATGATGATGATAAATCAAAACAGGAGGAGGTAGTATAACTGATCAACTCACAAGACTGCACTGGTACATAAAAAGCACACAGTTCAGTGGAAATTTTTAAACCAAAACTAAACACAGCTAAGAATACATAGAGCCTGCCTGTGGAGACAGCAAGCTGAGATAAAACATGGAGAACTGGTTTCCTTGGCTCGTCTAGCATAAGGCAGGAGTCACAGTGTGACTGAGATAATTTACTGTAATCTGTGTTCAGGATAGTGTGTGTCTGAACATGTGCTAGTGTCTTACCCAGCAGCAAGTACACTTCCTTCAGCAGAGAAGGCACAACAGAGGCCATTAGAGAGAGAGGCGATGGCCTGAGGAGCCCTTTCCTCTATGCTCCAGAAACGAACCAGCCTGAGCAGAGACAGGAAAATAAATAAATAAATAAAAACACTCAACGCTGCTGTCAGAATCCAAACTGCATGCAAGAAACTGGACAACCTATGTATGTTTACTGTTAAAACAGACCGTATTGAGTATGTGTCCAGCTGGTGATTACCAAACTAACATCATGTCAGTGTTTGACCAGCAGCACAGCTTGCTCCCTTCTACTTGTGGAGTTGCTTTGCACATCCCCACATGAAAATTGCTGATTGAGCTGTTTGCATCGACTTTTCCCATCTTGTAAAAACTCGGAGGGGTTTTCCCATCATTGCTATTCTGAGTAATTATAAAACAGGTGAACGAACAGTGTGATTGATCAAACATTGTCACCTGAGCTGAATTGCAGAAATCCTGATGCGTCTCCTCTTGTGATAACTTTAATTGCTAGATCACAGCATGTGTGTGTGTGTGTGTGTGTGTGATTTTACACATGAAGGTCAGTTCACTCTTCATGGCTAGTACTACTCAGCAAGTTTGAAAGACACTCCACCATAAATAATAGTTTTCTGGGTTTTCTGGGTTTAGCATGTAGGGACTACAGATTGCATTTCGTTGTACAACCATGTGTTGTATAATGATAAATAAATGAACATGGGCATTTACCAGGCAGAGAGAGTCTAATGAGATGTGAACTGGAGGATCCAGTGTTTTTGGAGCTTGACCCATAGGCACTAAAAGTCATGATATCTCAGCCTCTGCTGCTTCAATGCTTCATTCTTTTTTAAAATCTGTCTCTTGTGAGACTCCTAACTTCATAGAAGTATAAAACTTATTCACTGGAGTGCTCCTTTAACAAGACTGAAAAATCTGCACTGGTTTGAACCGGCTGGAGCTCGCACTGCATTCACATGCAGTGAAGTTTTCTGAAAATACACACTTGGTTTTTCCAAAGTAGCTTTGTCACAATCGACACACATTCACTTAAACAGTGAAACATGTCCGTTTGTTTTCATACAAACAAAGGGAAATCAAGCAGGTAGTCGTGTCCTGTCGAGGTATTTTTAACCACTCGAGTAAGGTAGGCTACAGGTTTTTTTTTTTAATCTGTGATTTGCTGACATCGAAATTTCGAAAGCAATCATCATCAGGCAAGAACAAAGAAATGTATATGGTTCAGGCCCAGAGTCTTCCAAAACACATTATTGTGAAATCAAGCACCTCTGAATCAGAATCAGCTTCACTGGACAAGTATGTGTACACATACAAGGAACTTGACTCTGGTTTTAAGTTGCTCTTAATGTAATTACACACAGTACCAAGAACAATGTTCAGGAAGATAGATAAAAGCAGACACAAAGCTAAAAGACAAGGATAACAAAGTGGAAGCACAGAAGGAGGCACACACATGCTTTCTTAAATTATCTGAACAATATATACAGCTCCATTGCTTCACGATGTGTCAAACAAATAACAAAATATATACAGCGAAGAATAGAAATGAGGCCCCTTTTCCTGAGTGTGTTTGCTGTCAATCTCACCTGTTGCTTCTGTCCTAGCTGCCTCTCCCACAGCAGCATGTTGGCTGCTGTCCTCCTCCTCCTCTCCTACATCTCTCTCTTCATTAGCTACAATTATCCCTTCCTGACTCTCTTTTGTGGCTTCATAGTGATGTGCAAAGCAGTTCTTTTCAGTGTTGCTTACTGACTCATTAGAATCAGTTCATTAAAAAGATTCGGTCACTGAATCGTTCAGTGCTCGACTGGAGCTCCGACTGCATAGTCCCACTCACTGAACTGAAATACGGCAGAACGTTCAGTTCAGCTCACTTACTAATGAACTGAGAACGGTTGTTCGTGAAGGATAAGCTGGTGAGCTGAGAATTTTGTTGGATAAAGATACTGTTTGCAAACTAAAATAGCAGCAACACACACACACGTTCTCCGTTGAGTGAGTGTAGCTTATCCTTCTTTTCAAAACAGTAACGTTCATTGCAGCTAAATGTTAGCAACCCGTATCAGCTGTGTATTTGCTGTCTTGAACACACTCCATTCCTCCTGCGAACGAATGACTTGAATCACTCAGTGAGTGCTGTTTACAGATGGGTCCGTTGTCAATATGTTTATGAAAGAAAGAGAGAGAAAGAGCGTGGTAGGGAGGGGCTCAGTGAATCTATGCGCTGCGTGCAGTTTTACAATGAAATGTATGAAAGATATTATTCATTTCATAATAGTAAAAAATCAATATGTGGCGGTCAATGTTAATACTGAGGCGGGCTGCCACAAATCAGTGTATGGGAAACACTGGTACTTGTTAAAGTTCCCAGTGAGTAGCAAAATAAGCAATGCAGCATCACATTATCTGGCATCAATTTGCTGCTTCAATGTGGACTATTCTTTTTTTTAATATTTAATGTGAGACTTCCAGTTTCATACAAGTGTAATACTAAATCACTGGAGTGCTCCTTTAACAAGACTAAAAATCTAGTGATGAAAACGGACATTTTGAGATTAGAAATTACATTGGAAACAGAAGATTCATATTCTGGGACTCGGGAATATTTTTAACTAGCAAGCAGTTGCAAAAAGTTACATGTACTTTTCTATTAATTTGCATCTTTTAGGGATTTCTTATTTTACAGTACCTACAATAAATACATTACATGACTGGCAGTGTTTTCCCTGAAATACATAGAGCCTTCAGTGGGAAGACTACATTAATATTAATAATAATAAACTTTATTTATATAGCACCTTTCAAAACACAGTTACAAAGTGCTTTACAATAAAAACAGAGTACATTTAAAACAAAAAGAATAAAACAAACTAAAAGCCATAAAACTAAACATATTTTGAAAACGCAAACAGAGTAAAATGAAATAAAATATCATCAAAACAGCAATGAAAACAACAAAAAAAAGCCATATTGAAAAAGTGGGTTTTTACAAGTGATTTAAAATTGGCAACAGAGTTTGCAGCCCTGATCTCCTCAGGCAGGTCGTTCCACCATCTCGGAGCTCTAACTGCAAAGGCTCTGTCACCTTTGAGTATCAATCTGGACCTTGGAACAACCAGGAATGACGCATCTGAGGATCTCAGGGTGGGGGAATGGACATAAGGCACTAACAGATCTGCTAAATAACTTGGGGAAGGGCCTCTCAGGGCTTTGTATGTAATCAATAATATCTTAAAATCAATTCTAAAAGCAACAGGTAGCCACTGTAAGGAAGCCAGGATCTGTGTGATGTGATCATATTTTTTAGTCTGAGTCAAAATCCTGGCAGCAGAGTTTTGGATGAGCTGGAGACCGGAGAGGGATTTTTTTACTGATGCCAGAGAGCAAGGAATTAAAATAATCTAATCGACTAGTTATGAAGACTTGAATAACAATTTCCAGATTTTTGGCAGAAAGAAATGGTTTGGTCCTTGAGATCTTTCTGAGATGATGAAAACAGGATTGAACCATTGAGTTAACATGTTTGTCAAAGCTGAGCTTGTGGTCAAAAATAACACTAAGGTTTCTGCAATGCTGGGTTATTGAACGGGATAGAGAGCCAAGACTGTTTGATATTTGAGTATTTGCACTATATGGACTTATGACCAATACCTACCCAGGTTTCAAGACGGTCTAAGAGGATCTCGTGGAGAACAAGGATAGAGTTCTGGCCAGTATCAGCTGCCAGCAATAAGTCATTTAAGACTTTGAGAAGCACAGTCTCAGTACTATGTTTTTTTTCTAAAACCAGATTGGAATTTTTCAAAGATATTGTTATCATGAATAAAAGCTAGCAGCTGATCTGCTACAGCCTTTTCTAAAACCTCTGCTAAAAATAGGAGTCAAGAGATGGTCTTTTTAATAGTGATAGTATGACATTTAGAGTGAGTGGGTCCAGTCAAAGGGACTCTATAAGGTTTAAAAACTCAAGACCCAGACGGTCGTCAGGACAGCAGACATGGATATTAAAGTCTCCAAGTATCAACAACTTATTGAATTTAGTCCTAGTTTTAGACAAATTCACTGATAAAAGAGAAATCATATCTAGGTGGTCTATATATGATAAAGCAAAGAAAAGGAGATTTTCCTTTAATCATTAAAGAAAGGGCTTCAAAAGCGCTAGACAGCCCCAGATCAATGCTGGCGCATTTGAAGCTGTCTTTATATAATACGGCAACCCCACCACCCCTACCAGTTACTCAAGTCCCATTAAGACTCATGACTCCCCACAAGATTAAAAACAAACCGCAGCAAATAGAGAAGCTTTTCTGCTGCACTATGCTGTTTACATATCAGCCCATGTGCACTAATAGGCATCATAAAAAGGCTTTAGTGAACAAACATCTACTCAAGCGGCACACAGCTGAACACGTGGGTTTATAAAGGCTACTGAAATCACTGCTCAGTCAGGATTTCAAAGTGTTCAAATCCTAAGTGTTGCAAACAGTGCATTTCTTTCTTTCTTTGTCTACTGCTGAAACATGTTCATGTTGATATATATCTAACCTCCTAGAACAGCCACCATTTTTATTTAACCAGGTAAAAACCAGTAGAGATAAAAATCTTGTTTTCAATGGTGACCTGGAACAGACACCATAAAACACACAATATCCCTGAACCGTAAAAAACACAATCTGGGTTTTAAGTGATAATGTTTGAGGGTTTATACTGAAGTTCAGCATGTTAACATTTTAATCTTAAAAGATCCCCCATTCAAAGATAAAAAAAATGCAGTTTTTCCTCTAAAAGCAACTGGGAAAGCAATAAAAACTCAACCCAGAGACCCACTATTAAACTGAGTAGAAGTACAAAACTGGAGACTGAGATAGATGTTAATGAAAAGAAACAAGTTAAGAAATTACATATAACCAGTTAAGGAATATTACTTTAACTCCGATGTCATTCAGAGTCTTACCTGTCATCAGTAATGCTGGCAATGTGGCGGCCGTCAGGGCAGAAGCTCACAGAGCGAACCCAGCGGTCATTTGCCCCTCCGGCAAAAATGGGTGATGGAGGAGGGAAGAGATGGCTGGAGAAAGATGAGAGTGAGAGTTCAATAACAACATCAGTATCACAGCAAAGTTTCTCAGGTTAAAAATGAACATTCGCTGTTTGTAAAAGACAGAACAGCCTTACCATTTCAAATTAATATGTTTATCACTTTTGACAACACATTTATTCTCTTGGAAATAAAAAGTTGAACTAATAAGCAATAAAACACACTTGTACTCATTTCAATACACTCAGGGGGTTTGCAATTACAGCCTTAATTGGTCTGGTATGACCAGTAGCTAATGTTAGTAAAGATATAGATAGATATTGCTGTGTAACTGATATTACTGAGTCAGTTCATTGACTATATGATTCTTTTCTACTTGTGCTGCTGTTGCACTACGTTTAAGCATTAACTATTATCCTGTAATTACCACTTGTGACTGCTGTTAGACAAAAGTTACATCATTCTGGCCCAAAATATGTATACAAATAAACAAGACTCAAGCATGAAAGTTAAAAGGTTCACTTACTAGCTTTTTCCGTGGCATTCAACCGCATCTTGGGGGGTCTTCAGCAGAAGCATGGCAACTAAGCACACTCCAGCAAATGAGGAAGACCATGAGATACGGTTGAAAGCTCTGGAAAAAGCTAGTAACTGGACCTTGAGTTAAAATTTTTCCCCCCAAAAATACAATACTTTTATTTTAATCATTGGCAAATGGAAATAGACTGGACACTCCACCCTGACCTGTGCGATTATGACTAATAATGCATTCCAGCAAAACCCTGGCCCCATATGTGTATATTTCTTACCCCAATTCCAGCAGGACGGTGGCCTTGTGGTGGTCCCATACAATGACCCGGGTGTCATAAGAGGCGGTGGCTAACAGCGCCCCATCTGGTGAAAACTCACAAGACACCACATCATTGTGGTGCCCCTCCAGCTTCTGGATCAATGTGTACTTATCCATGTTCCATAGGAACACCTGCAACGTGAAGAGAGGACTGTTGTAGCCCATGGAATGATTTGGACCAAGTATAGATGTGCTATCTTACACTTATCATTACTATATGAACATAAAACATTTAGAAATTAAATTAAGCAACAGGAATTAAAACAGAATTAAACAGAGTTATGCTGAAGTTATGTCATTGTAAAGCTTTGTAACCTTTAACCAGGCTGTACAAACAAAAGAGCACATGCTACACAAGCAGCAAGGCTATGTCAAAATGCAACACTTCACCTACAATGGCAATTATAATTAACATTCCAACATTTTATATAATAGCATTAATCTACAACATCATAATTTAGATTTATACATATTATAATACATTATGGAATATACTAAATAAATACTTCTATTATTTTAACATAAAAAGTCTACACAAAAAAAGAGAAAATAAAACAAGTAGTAACTTAAGGTAACATAATGTTACTCCACTGGTTTCCCCTTTCAGAGTTTTAGTTCACTGTGTTTACAATAGGCTCGCACCTCCAGCAGAAGCCTACGAAGAGAGACAGATACTGCAAGAGAAAAGAATATTTTATGGCCAAAGGGTTGATACCTCTGGCAAAGTACACATATGCATACACATACACATATACACACACACACACACACACACACACACACAACCGCTCAAAAGTTTGTGGAGTCCAGGTCTCGAGACTAATGGCGTCCCGGGGACCATAGAAAATGTGTTTGGGACAAAGTGATCTTCCCTGGGACGCCTCCGAAAGGGATTTTTGTATGTGTGTGTATGTATAACTATGGCTTAGCATATGACAAACTGAACTGAGCCCTGACTACAGCGGAGCTCGTCTTCTCATGCTGTGACTATAGTTACTATCACTGGCTGAGACAGCGTGAGACCTACGAAAAATATGAAGATTCTGAAATGTTCCCGCGGTACCGGGCCATCTAAGGCCTTGCTGGCAGGACCTCACAAATATGTTGCGCTGGTTACAGATCGATCACATCATTACATTGAAACAGTCTAACCAGCTGCTTGCTACTAGCTAGCTAACTTTAGCCAGGCGCTGTGTGTGAGTATATTTTCCCTGATAATGTTATATTGGGAACAACAAATCCGTGTTGAAATCGGCAGGAGGAGAGCTAGTTAGCTGTTAGCAGCCGGTGGGCAGCAGAGTCCTGAAGTGTGTTTACAGCTAACGGAGCTAAACACTCGCTTGGGTCCGCTCCATTTCAGCGCGCCAGTGCACCGCTTAACGGCGAAGGCGGGGAAAATTGTTTAAATGGAGTGTAATCTGTCAGCCAGCGGCAGCAACCACGTAATTGTCAGCTGACAAAACAAACAACAATGTCGGCCAACAGGGTAAAGGCCATGATAGCTTTCCTACAAACAATTACCAGCCTGGACAGTAATGTTTACAATATGATTTTATGTAAGCCTGAATGACATTCACCAGTTTTCTGTCTTATCAATCTCCCATGACTTGTTTGTGTTTGTATGGGCCACGTGGTCGTGGTGACGTAAACGCCGCATCTGTGTTACTAAATTGTGTCCTATTTAATTTTTTTAAATTCTGTTAATGAGTTTGCAAATCATTTTTCAGTTCTTGTTTTAAACTTATTTCTTTGAATGGAGCAAAATAAATGTAATTATTTTCACAAGATTTTATTTATGTTTTCATTATGCCACTAACAATTATAGAAGATACAAACAAAGTCAAGAAACAACATTTTGAATTTGGAGCAGTTAAAATTGTTTTTGGAACGGTTCCAGGACGGTGGTGAAAAAAGTTAGTCTGGAGCCCTGTTGGAGTCACCTGTTATATTGAAGTTTTTCTTCTTTTCTTCAATAATGGCTATTTTAACAGATAAAACCAGTATAATTATACACCAAATGCATTATTTTTAGAATAATGAAATGATTAAAACTTCCATTTAGACAGGGGAGAATACTGTTGTAACAATTTTTTCCCCCAAATATTCTTCGAATTTTTAATTTGTTGTTAAGGCTAGAAAATCGTAAGTGACCAGAGATCATTTTTGAACCACAACTGTGCTTGCAACTGGGCTCTAAATATTTTGGGAAGCCTTTTTTCTTTGGGCCCTCTGCCGTCTACTCAGTGGTTAGATTGAATAGGTTAAAACTGTGACTTGTCAGTCCATAGTATGTTCAGCTGCTATTTCGTGATCCAATTCCAATAGTGTTAACCCTGGACTAACCTGCTATTTCTAATTTTAAAGTTTTAAGAATAGCTTTGCTAAAGCAACACGCCTGTTAATTACCGCTTGTTATAGGCATTATTGTGCACTTGACACTGAAACAGGAACCTTTTCCTACTTAAATCTACAGATTTTAATGCTCAGCTTCCAATTTCTTTTACTAGTGACTGCTGATTTCCTGTATTCTGATTTAACTGTTGCTCAGAGGTATCTTCGTCTCTCTCTGCCCTTTCAGTTGTCAGTCTGATTGAACCACTGTACAGCGTTTTGTTCTCCATGTACAAAACATTACTTTTTTGCAAACCCTTCATACAAAACAACATCTATTTGTAAAGAGGACTTTCTACAACCTAAAAGCATGAAATACCATTTAACAATAGAGAGTATTCCTCTCAGCCATCTGACTGTACCGAATCAAGCTTTTGTGGCAGGCGACTCCAAACTTTTGAGCGGTAGTGTACATACTGGTAGAAAAATGATCATCTGGAAGCCTTTTTCTTCTAACAGTCAGCCATGGTCTGAATTTTTAGTATTAATATCTTTGCTCCAGGGCAATGCATTATCTGAGAACTGTGCAATTATACAACTTCTGCACCATGTCACTCTTAGAAATTGAAAATGCTTTAAAGTGCTGCAAATCAGAACAGTCACACGCAGGCTAATGGTTAAGTTTCTTAAGTGGGTTTCTTCCTCTCTGTACCTACTAGTTTCCTCATTTTCTAATTTCACAATTTAAGTTAAAAACATTAGTATCATTTTCTCTGTTGGATTTCTGCTGCTGTTGTTCCACTGTAGCTGCCAACAGCAGAAACACTCAAGTGCTCTTTATAACAGCAGAAAAAGCCACAGAAGAACTGCAGATGGAAAAGTTACCACATAACTGGACAATTTGTTGACAGTTTTTCTCAATAGTCAACAGCTGACATTTGCAATGCTCCGCAAAGGAAACAAAAATATTTCATAATAATTTCTGTATATCAACAATAATCTGAAACCTGCACAATAATTTCATTACAAAAAGGTTTGGAGTAACATTTGCAAAGCACTGGCAGCTGCTGGCTAACACTGACAGTGTAGGGAGGGGGAAGGTCGGTTGTTAAACTGTTGTAGCTGACTGAATTGTTTTCTATAACTTGCCATTGGCAGCATTATAAATGTAATACTGTATGCTACAAGGGAAACATTTAAACTGACAGTAACAGAAATCCTAGTAACAAAAGAGAAGCTAGCGTGTGCAGACAGTGGACGGAGCTATTTAAAGAGGCTGGGGGGGAGGTGTGAGAGTGGGTTTGGGAGAGGTGGGGGGTGGGAGGGGGATAGAGGGAGTATTTAACAACCAGTTTAATAATAGTTTTAAACTGAAATTAAAATAAATAGAGGAACTGCGACAGCAGAGGTAGACAGACACGGAGCAGCACCTACGTACAGATTGACCTTGCGGGTCAGGTGCCAGGCTGCCCCTGGCCAGGCCTTTGGGCATTGCGCACTGTGCGTCCCCGGTTTACACCGGCTGCTCAAATTGTCAGCGCGGCGCTCCCTTCAAAACCAATCACACACTGAGCTCTGCCACCACCTGTGACAGGGAGAGCAAGACACACACTGTAGGGACACACACAGCCTAACAAAGCTACCACTATGTCTATCATTACCACCATGTTGAGATTGATCTAGAGCTGCAACACTGTAGATAAGGCTAGTCTATGGAATCAATGTCCAGAAACATCTGCCTTAAGGGCTGCAGAAGTTTAAGAGGTCAATTCAACATGTAATGAAAGAAGAAAATATTTTTCTTATTCTGAAAGTTTACATGAGGACAGAATTGTTTTCAAAACAGCAAAAGAGTATTTTTTGGAGTATTTTTTCTCTCTCTCAAGATTCCCCCCCACTGTAATGATTTAAAAGGTATAGTTTGGTCTCCCCCACTTCAACATAAATACTTTTAAGAGGTATCAGAATTATATGATGAAACAAGTTTACTTTAGCTATGTAACAATAGTGAAAACAGTTGCCTGCTCTGCATGCAAACTTCAAAACACCAAAAGCCTTTTTTCCCTCCACAAACAAAAAACAAACAGAATCTAGATGCAGGGAGCTCAACTTATGACACCGAGCAGTTTGTTCTGAGGTGGAAATGGGAGGGTATGGCAGATGGCGAGTGTTTTCATTTGTAGGCTGATTGAGCATAATTGGTCACAAAGCAATTGCATACAGATTAGCTAGCAAACCCATCAAAATAAGTAAAAAGGAACTTGTATACGTACTGCTTTGCCGGCGCCAACTGAACACAGGATAGAGGAGTCAGGGGAGAAGGAGCTGCAGTACACCCAGTTCTGATGCCCCCGCAAAACCTTCACCATGTTACCTACAAGACACAAAGAGCATTATCTTAGATGAAGCAGTACACCATCTTCTTTACTATCAAAGCTACACTACTGTCAAACCACACATAATCAGTCGTACTTTTTGTAAAGATGTTTTTGGGGCATTTTTACCTTTGTTTGACAGCAGACAGGATAGAGGAAGACAGGAAACAAAGGGGGAGAGAGGGGAGGTAGGACATGTAACAAAGGTCCGACGGGAATCAAACCAGTGACGCTGTGGCCATGTGGTATGCACGTTAATCATTTAGCCGTCAGGACACCAACATAATGAGTCATACATTTTCCACAAAAATATTTGAGCACCATATCCTTCTTGTGGTCTGTACCACAAAGGATAAGATTGAACTTATTTTGTATTTTACTTTTTGTCAACCATTTCCATGAAAAAACCCAAACAAACAATGTGTTAGTGTGGCTCTGAATACTTTACATACAGTAGTTTCATGTTTAAAAAAGCCCCTGTAATTTCCTAAAACAGCTGGTCACTATAGTCAGCAAACGTTACTCAAACATGAGGAAACAGTGCATTTGTTGGGGACTATTTTCCGTGGCAGATTAATACACATTTCCCAATACTTGTAAAATTAATTGATTGTTGGTTTTGATCTTTTCATGGAACTTGTTGACAATAAGAAAAATATAGGATATCACCAGACTTATCCTTTGAGTTGAGATAACTACCAACTCACGTAAAATTTTTGCATATGTTGGGCTATGAACTCATTAACAGTAAACAAAGGATTAGCAGCATGTGCAACTGATTTTAACAGACCCATGAACAATGTAGGTCACAGTGCTAATGCTATGCAAAGGGCCATCATTCATGCATGGCCCAGGCCAGGGCTCACATGATCAGTCAATGCTTCCTGGGGAGTGTGTGGTTTTTTAGCAGCACTGGAGGGCTGCATTTTGTGGTTCATGTAGACCATACAGCAGATCAGGGACTCTCATAAAGTCTGTGTGTGACTGTGTTTTCTCTGCATAAATAAAAAAAAATAAAGACTACCAATACACTAAGCATTAGCTGGGCCATTCTTCACATTTACAGCCTGGCCTTAGGCCGTGGATCTTTCTGCTACTTTTCAAAACTGGTCTTACAATTTAGAGGGCTGGTCTTTCCCCTGTCAACAGCATGCTCTCAGTTGAAGAAACAAAAAGGTCACAGAGTTCTGCTGTCACCTCATGACAACTGAAAAATAAATACAACTAAGAAAAAAAGAAAGAAACGCAAAGAAAGTTGAGTTACAATGAAAGCTTTCCACTAAGGACAGCTCATCTACATACCATCATCTTTGAGGTCCCATACACGGAGGGTCTTATCTCTGGATGCAGAGACTAGCATGAGGCTGCCATCAGGAGCAAAGGTCAAGTCTCGCACTACATCAGTATGGTCCATCAGATTCAGCAACAGTTTTCCTGCAACATGCCATCAAGGATTAATAGTGAAGTGCAACTACTCCTCAGTCAAGTTTGAGAATTTGTACAGCTTAACAGTGACTATGTCAGTGATACAATGTTTACAGGCACAGTAAGAACTCCATTCCTGTCCCAACCGCCTCCAAAGCCTCCACCTTTGTGTGCTTAACTACAGAGGAAAAACCACAAGAATTAAACAAAAACAGAACTACGAGTATAGCCAGCAATGAAAGGAGGACATATTCTCTTTGATCACTGAAAACAAAGAAACGTTCTCCAAGACCATTAGCGATGAAAGTGCAATGGCAAACAGAATTCTTTATGAATATATCAGTCTACTGAATCCTAGGCTCTATTCTGAACATAATACCGTGTCTACACGGGAGGTGTGACGTGAGCAGCACGTTAGCAGAGCAGCAGCAGTAGCTTCAGTGCTCTGTCAGTGTCTACACAGGATGCCATTCAAGCACAGTAATGAAGACGGTGTAGTCCCTCATTCGTCCAGGAGTGTTCTATCGTAGAAATCCAGAAGTCATTCTCAATTGTGAATTGTCACAATTGAGAATGACTTCTGGATGGGAGCCGAAACGTCTTGATTCTGAAAACAGTGTCCAGATGACTACGACTGAAACCTTTTCTACCACAGTAATGAATGTAGGTCACTCCCTTTTTGACAGTGCTCAGAGCCCAACACACAATCAATGTAGTTCTACAAATAAAATGCAAGAAAACAGACTTGAAGCATAAAAATACATGAGCCATTACACGGTCTGTGTAGACAGCTGGACTGTTTGAAATAGAAGGGTATTTGTTCTGTCAGATGCACGTGGGATAGACGACTGTCACTTTTTCAAAAAGCCAAGTTTGAACGAATTTGAACTCATTTTAAGAGAGCCTTCTGCTGGGCCACGAAGAAAAACTACTTCAAAATAGACTGTTGTGCACATAGACTGTACATTTTGAATTTGAACAGGTCATTACAGTTTGAAAATTTAATTTTTCGTTCGAACGAAAGTTTGGGGAAAGAAAGTGACAGCCCTAGTGTAGACATGCCATAACTCAACCTTGGCTTTCTTCTCATGATAACATTGAGTTAGTTTACTTAGAATAACTATTCATACCTTTTTATTGACACTGTGCCAACAGTAGTACTGTATAACCTTTAATTGTTTCTGTAATCCACACCTTTCTTTTATAAGTTAATTTTGTTTTCAAATTTAAAGCTCTTCTTGGGACATTCTTTGTAGGAAGTAGGAATGTGGACGATAAAATGAGAAGATAAAATCACTATAGAAAACGGGTGTGGCAGGCTGTTGGTTGGTTTTAGAAAGTAACAACATTTGTGGGATGCAGACCTGTAATATGTTAACTTTGGAAACAAGCTTTTTACTACTTTCAGACGGTCCAAACAAGACTCCTTTTGGAGTTTATATCAGCTTTTAGCACCGTGGACTTGAGATAGTGTCGATTTAACTTACTGGCTCCAAAATCCCACTGCTGTTGGTGGGTTTTGCACACAGTAGCAAGTAGCTGCCAAAACATCTGACATCCAAAATCCTACAAAAGCCTGATTTTGTTCTGACAAAACCTTTCAATATCACTGTTAGTTCATAGCATACTATCACTTTTAAAACGACATTACTGAATAATTTATTACCTAATCTGACTACCAACTAATGAAGCTGAAGACAGAAATTAACAACAATGTGTGCTCACCAGTGTAAACATCCCAGATCTTGATGCGACCATTGTTGAGGCCTGTTGCCAGTAGCAGCTGGTCCTGGCCGAACTTGAAGCGGTGCCACTCGATGTTAACACAGCGGCTCTGCTTCTCTGGCACGGAGGAGCCAAAGGCCAAGCCCCAGACGATGTCACCGCAGTCGATAGTGTGTTCGCAGGGCTCGCCGGCCGCCGGGATTACCTGGCCTCCGTCGCTGTTCTGACGGGACAAACGCCGGGGACTCGAGGCATTGGTGCCCTCTCCGCCATGGCCCATTGAACTACAGCAACAGAGAATGGAGAAAGATACAAAAGGATGATAACAAGAGACGCCCCGAGTGAACGGCCGCAAGCAGTTGAGCCACGCTGACACGGTGCAAGTGTTTTTCCCCTGCATCAACGTATTTGAGGTGTGCTAGCGACAAACCACAGTAACACCCCGTCGCTTGCAGCCCTTTCCAGCTCACTGTAGCTGTTTCGGTATGTACTATTCCTCCCTGCAATATTTAAAACTAAACTGCTAAACAAATAATCAGAATCAGAAATACTTTATTGATTCACGAAGGGAAACTCTTTGTTACAGCAGCTCGTCTTTACGTCAGTGCACACAGGAGAAGATACTAGCAAACAATATAATACAATACACTATAAAAACACTATAAAAACAGGTCAGAAAATAAATTAAGTACCAGGTGGGTACTTAATTTATAGCGCAGAAAACGTCCCTATCTGGTTAAAGACCAGTTTTTAATTGATGAATATCATTGCTAATGAAGTTCCGCTAACTCTTAAATACATAGCATTATAACTTCTTCACAATAAAAGCAACCCTGCTGGTATACCAATGGAACGCTTCTAATGCGAAACAGCACCAGCAGGAAAGGCTCGGTTTGCTTTAGCTGTAACTTAACACAGCTTCAATACGGCTGAAAGCAAATCAGTAAAATAAAGCTGCTATCTTAAAGTACAAACAAGAACATAGGAGTGAAACTAAACTCCAAACCACAGAGATTCAGGTAGAAGCTACAAAAGAACCGAAAGCTAAACACAGAGTTTTCTCTCTAGTCTCGAGCACAGACACATAAGTTTAGCTGCCGAAGACACCGCTTAGGGGAGGAGTCCATCACGGGTTGGCCACAGTTGGCCACGATGCAGCGCGGCCATCCTCTAATGTGAGGCTATAGTGGAAACGCATGTCATCACGGCTTGGCATGCTGCGGATAAAGCAGACTAACCTGGGTCTATGGAAAAACCTTGAATGTTTTTAACAGAGATACTAGTCAGCTGCAAAGTTTACTATTTTTTACCATTGCAAGGAAAAAACAGCTAACCAGCCACTGCCTGCTGTTTGAGAACAACAAGTACTACAGACAATTTCAAAGTGTGCCTTTGAGAGTCACAAGGCCCTATTGAGTGGAAAAAGAGTCTGTTAAGCAGAAAGGTAGCTGATAATACAAGCCACATGTCCTTGGCACTGAGGAGCACCTCTTTGTGATCGTTCTGCTTCCTGCGTTAGGCAGGAAGCGATGCTGAGGGCCAATAAACTGCTAAAAAGTTCTACTAGCACATAGAGTTGCCAAACACCAACACTATATATTTAGATCTACGTGTCTTATTCACTAAGTGAGCAAATTATATCATGACTTGATTTGACTGTCATATCTACTTTCAACAGCTCCACAGCTACTTTTCTTGAACAGCTGCAGATAAAACAACACAGTGAACACTTCATAGCAAATAAATATTACGGCAAAACATGCAGTGGTGACATTCTCCAGATGTTTTCTGCTTCTCCAAAACTCTCTCATACTTTGTCCTATCTGGTACAGTAAATATGCACATCTAAAAGTATGCTTTATAAAAGTGTGAGCAATTCAAGTGTTAAAATAATTCTGTTCACTGCCCTCCTGCATAGAAGAGGTCAACAAGTGGCATAATACTAATGACATGAAGTTCAAGTTCCTGTTAATCTCTGGGCGAAATTGCTGATTTACATAATTCCCAGTGATTTACCACTAATCTGCAGATAAGTGTACTTGAGTTTGACACAGGAAAATGCATTGTCTGTATGAAAGTCAAAATGAAATCAAATGCAAAACAGCAGCTAAAGCAGACTGGGGAACAGAGAATATTCTATATGTGGGATGTATGTGCGATTGAGTCAAAACTATAGTGTGTGTGTGTTCATTTTAATGATGGAACATGTCATTCAGTGCAACAGTGTGTCTCATTGATGCGTTTAATAGTTTTGGGACAATAATGGAGCTCTATGGTACAGAGGAATGAGATATATCGGGCTTTGAATACATCGCCAACACTTGCCCTTAGGGTAAATTTAATGTCGTTTGGCTCTGCACATGTGATTTGTTGTCTATAAGAAAAATATAGAATTTTGCCAGCTTTATACTATTTGAGAGTTGAGACCAGTCAGCATTTACTCATTAAATTGGGTGTCAGCAACATTCCCAGTGAAAATTTTAAAAACGTTAGAAAAAAACATTAGGAGAAAAAGCATGAGTTTGTTCATTCATTTAGTCTATAATGGAGGCATGAAAGCAGATAGAAATTCTTGTATGTGTTGAGAAAAATGAACTGGGTTCGCTAACAGGAAAAGCACTCTAGAAATCAAAAGACCAGTTTATTCAGGTAGTATACTTAATGTAACTAAAACGTAGCGTTCACAGATATAGTGTGTCTTCAGATTTGCCTGTGCAATATTCCACATTTATCATATAGCAATAAGACAATAGAAAGTGGTTTGTGCCGTAAATAAAGCCTTCTTTTTCCTGGGAAAAACTGGGCCCGGTGGCAGACAGAATAGCATAGCGAAAGCGAGGCTTATAGGGAACCAATCGATACGCAGACAGTGTCATTATTCTATAGACATTACACTGTGCAATCAGTATTTACTTCATAATGATAAGTTAAAGCAAAAACGTTATCTATTTCCACTTTAATCGATATGAATTATTGACAACAATGACAATTATCGGAGCAGCTGTGGCTCACGAGGTAGAACGGGTCAACCACTGATCAAGGGTTGGCAGTTCGATCCCCACCTCCTCCTGTCTTGAATTGCTCCTGATGGTTGGCCAGCACCCTGCGTGGTAGCTTGCTGCCATCGGTGTGTTAGTGTGTGCATGAATAGGTGAATGAGTGGCAAAAACCTCGTAAAGCGCTTTGGATAAAAGCGCTATATAAATGTAGCCATGTACATTCAACAAAGGTCCCCCGCTGAATTTGAACCAGTGAAAGGTTTAAATATTCACCAAAATAAAACATTACAGATAAAACCCTGAAATAAATTATGCATGTTTGTGATCAACACAAAAATGTTCTGATATTTTTATTAAATGTGATCACACATTTGGCAAGTTAGGACTAGGGCTGTCACAATCATGAAATTTTAGCTGACAATCGTCATACAAATTCAATCTGACTGACACCTACCTCAGCATGACCCTGCCCCAGAAGTCACTCCTGTCTGTAACGAGGAGCATCTCTCTCCGGGTCCTGCTGAACACTCCTCCACCAACACTATACAGTTGAAACCAGATTTTTACATACACTTCAGAAAAGAAAAAAAAAAAACTTTTTTTTCCTTTACTGTCATACGTTAAATCAGAGTAAACTTTTTCTGTTTTAGATCAATAAATATTAATAAATAAATATTAATAAATATTTTTTTGCATTTGTTAAACGTCAGAATCGAGCGAGGGAGAATTTTTATGTATTTTTTTGTTTATCACTTTCATCAAAGTCAGAAGTATACATACACTTCCTTAGTATTTGGTAGAACAGCCCCGAAACTGTTTCACTTGAGCTAAACGTTTTGGGTATCATTCCACAGGCTTTCTACAACAGTTTGCTAGAATTTTGGCCCACTCCTCTTGACAGAACTGGTGTAACTGGGTCAGGTTTGTAGGCCTTCTTGCTCGCACTCACCTTTACAGTGCCGCCCACACATTTTCTATGGGATTGAGATCAGGGCTTTGTGATAGCCACTCCAATACCTTGACTTTGTTGTCCTTAAGCCACTTTGTAACTAATTTGGAGGTATGCTTGGGGTCATTGTCCATTTGGAAGACCCATTTGCGCCCAAGCTTTAACTTCCTGGCTGATGTCTTCAGATGTTGCTTCAATATATCCACATAATTTTCTTTTCTCATGATGCCATCTATTTTGTGACGTGCACCAGTCCCTTCTGCAGTAAAGCAGCCCCACAACATTATACTACCACCCCCATACTTGACAGTTGGGATGGTGTTCTGAGGATTCAAAGCTTCCCCCCTTTTCCTCCAAATATACCGTTTATCATTATGGCCGAACAGTTCAATTTTTGTTTCGTCAGATCACAGGACATGTCTCCAGAAATTAAGATTTTTGTCCCCATGTGCAGTTGCAAACTGTAGTCTGGCTTTTTTTAATGGTGGTTTTGAAGTAATGGCTTTCTCCTCCCAGAGTAACCTTTCAGCTCATGGTGGTACAGGACTCGTTTTACTGTGGAGAATGAAGCTGTCTTACCAGTTTCAGCCAGCATCTTCACAAGGTCTTTTGCTGTTGTCCTGGGGTTGATTCGCACATTTCGCAACAAAAAAACGTTCCTCTCTGGGACTCCTTCCTGAGCGGTATGATGGTTGTACATTCCCATGTTTTTTATACTTGCGTATTATTGTCTAAACGGATGAATGTGGGACCTTCAGGCATCTGGAAATTGCACCTAAGGATGAGCCACACTTGTGGCTTGGTTGATTTCTCTTGATTTTCCCATGACGTCAAAGAAAGAGGCTCTGTGTTTGAGGTGTGCCTTTATATGCATCCACAGGTGTGCCACCAAATAACTCAAATGGAATCAATTAACCAAAATCAGAAGCTTCTTAAGCTCAGAATGGAATCATCTGGAGTTTTCTTTTTGTTTAAAAGACACAATAAACATAGTGTATGTATACTTCTGACTTTGATGAAAGTGATAAGAAAAATACATAAAAATTCTCCCTCGCTTGATTCTGACATTTAACAAATGCAAAAAATATGTTAATATTTATTGATCTAAGAGAACTTACTCTGATTTAATGTATGACAGTAAAGAAAAAAAGTTTGTGTTTTTTTTCTGAAGTGTATGTAAATATCTGTTTTCAACTGTACCTATTAGGATCACATTAAACCGACAGACCAAGCCGCTCTGCCAATTCCACAGTAAGAGCAAACTTAGTTCTCATTCCTCCCACTCCAACAACATAGTCAGAATCAAACAATGCAAACAAGTCCTTCATATGGCAAGATTTTATTCTGAACAATATTGATTTTTTTATTCATCACTGAGTCCTGGTTGAACACTGGATACTCTGTCCCTCTAAGTACTCCTGTTTTAAAAGGTGCTATGACAACATTGATAACATCCAGCCACTAGATGACGCATTCAGCCCATTTTCTATGGTAATCTTAGGATATGGCTAGTTAGCTTTAGGTAACCCTTCCCCGCCCCCAATAATTTAATAATTATAGTGGTCCTATATTGCAACACTTACCGTAAAATTACATTTCAATCATCCTTACTCTATAAGACATTAGGTAAATATTTACATTTTAACCCAATCAAAGAATACAGTACATAGTAGGGATGCAGATATTATCTGCGCTCGATATTAGACAGACAGCTACAGTAAAAGTTGACGTTAGCTAGCGTAGTGTTGACCTAACATTAGTCAAAGTGTTTACTTGCTGAAAACAAATCTCATAGCGGATTATAAAAAACAGCTGAGAGCCACACAGCAACAATGGCTACAGGGAGAAAGGACGACTGTATGATCATGTCAGTATTTTCAGATTTTTATATTAACCTGAGTACCATAGCTGTTGAGCTCAACGCAGCTGCATAATAGGGCTAACATTAGACTGCTATATGAGCTGGCACCCTCAATAAAAGTCACGTTTTGGGTCTAAACACTATAATGAGCGTATTTACAGTAGTTCGGAACTTTAATTTACCTTCGACATGACACATTGGTAATATATTGGGATCCCACGTCCACTGTCTTTTCATAAGCGGACCACTCATTGACTCATTGATTGACGCTGTTATTTTTCTAATTTTGACAATCTAACTGGTGACAACACATTAGTTAAGGTATTAATGACTATGACTGTCAGTAGATGTTGTTTATTTTGTTTAAATATGCAGAACTGTAATTTTATGAGTTATTGTTGTTCGGACGATTAAGCTAACTTAGCTAATATGTGCTAAAGTCAGTGTCAGTTTTTTCCACACTAACTGGCTACTAGACCACGTGATACCAATGTCGTTATACTATTGGCTCACAAGCCTTGTTAGAACCAGGAACCAAACGTCAGACATTTCACACAAAACATTCATTTTGGACCCGTCAAAAAGGTAAAAAATAATACATTTTTTAAAAGGAAAAAAGTCTATTCCGCACCTTTCTAAAAGCTCTGTGGATGTTTTTTTTTGTTGTTTTTTTTATTTGTCTACATAAAAATGTTATCAATATAACCTTTATTCAAGCTAGGCTGTCAGGCCGCAGAGGTGGCATAACTATCGTTTTTAAAAACAACTACAAATATTTCCTTGTCTCTCTTCTTCCTTTGAGTCTCTGGGTTTTCTTTTAAATGCCCAGCAATCGGTACTGTGTTTTAATCTATAGGCCAACCTAAGGCCAACACTGGTTTTATTCAAGAATTTTCTGAGCTTCTTGTATTTATTACAGCCAAATACAATAGAATTCTTATCCTTGGTGAGTTTTAATTTACATGTCTGTTGTCCCTCCATGTCTGGTTTTACTTCTGATTTTATTAATCTCTTTGAGTCTTTTAATCTTGAACAGTCTGTTAAAAAAAAAAAACGCATAATAAGGGGCATAGCCTTGACCTCGTGCTGTCTCATGGTGTTACTGTTGATTTGCTTGATTTTAATGTCTCTGATCACGAGGCTGTGACGTTCCATAGCCTGCTCTCGCGTCCTGCTCGTATACCATCTACCTGTATCTGCTCTTGCTCTTTTAATTCTAAAGTCAGCTACCAGTTTCTGCAAAACGTTTTTAGCTGCCTCTGCCCGAAATACCCCTAATCAAAAGGATCTGTCACTGTTTTATTAGATAATTTTAATATTACATGCCAGACTATCCTTGACGACATTGCCCCTATCAAAATTAAACGAGCAAAACATAACGCCCTCCCCTGGCTTATTGACCATACAAGAGATTTAAAGAGGCAATGTAGGAAAGCTGAGAGTAAATTAAGGAAAGACAAACTCAAGATATCTTTTGATATCCTCAAAAGTTTCAGATCAGTGTACAATCAGTGTACAATTAAGGAAGCAAGAAACTCTTATTTTTCCAATTTGATTGTTAGTAGCAGTCACAACCTTAGGGTTTTATTTAAAATGTAATCAAGTCAGTGGTCGGTCCTCCTCCTAGCCAGCATATGGATGCATCCACTGAGATTTGTGAGCAGTTTCTCCATCATTTCTTAAGTAAAATAGATATTAGGCTCCATATCACACTAGTATCCAGTACCCTCCTCACCTTTTCTGAACCATCTGCCAGTTTTTCTCACCTCAAGCAAATTTCAATGTTAGAATTAGAGGAGATTATCTCCCATTTAAATTCCTCCACTGTCAATTAGACATAATCCCCACCACAAGGTTTTCCTGACTGATGGCCCACAATTGGCTTGCTATTGTCAACTGTTCACTGTTCATTCATTTCCACTGTTACTTTATGTTCCCGCTAACTGGTACTGATATGGAAAAGCTTTCACAAGTTATGGCTTGTCTCTCTAACCTTAATGTCACAAAACAACAAAATGAAGGCTTTGGAGTGGCCTAGTCAAAGTCCTGACCTTGAGACCTGAATCCTATTGAGATTCTGTGGCATGACCTTAAAAAGGCAGTTCATGCTCGAAAACCCTCCAATGTGACTGAATTACAACAATTCTGCAACGATAAGTGAGCCAAAATTCCTCTACAGCGCTGTAGAAGACTCATTGCAAGTTATCGCAAACGCTTGATTGCAGTTTTTGCTGCTAAGGGTGGCCCAATCAGTTATAAGGTTTTCACTTTTTCACACAGGGCCATGTAGGTTTGGATTTTGTTTTCCCTTAATAATAACAACCTTCATTTAAAAACAGCATTTTGTGTTTACTTGTGTTATCTTTGACTAATATTTAAATTTGTTTGATGATCTGAAACATTTAAGTGTGACAAACATGCAAAAAAATAAGAAATCAGGAAGGGGGCAAACACTTTTTCACACCACTGTAGGAAAGCCCTCCGTAATGCCAGAGCAGCCTACTACTCATCATTAATAGAAAATAAGAACAAGTAGCCAGGCTGACAGAGAATCACAGCTCTACTGAGCCATGTATTCTTATAGTCCTCAGTAGTAACGACTTCATGAGCTTCTTTAATAATAAAATATTAATTATTAGAGCAAAATTCATCATGTCCTGCCCTCAACCAGTACCTATTTATCCTCAAACACAGGAACCTTAGAAACAGCTGTAAAATCTGATATATATTTAGACTGCTTTGCTCCTATTGACCTTCTTCAACTAACTTCAACGATAATTAATTGTAGCCATCAACCTTTCTCTTAGACTCCATCCATCCAACTAGGCTGCTTAAAGATGTTTTATCCTTAGCACTTCTTTACCAGATATGATCAATCTGTCTTTATTAACAGGCTATGTACCACAGTCTTTTAAGCTGTAATTAAACCTCTTCTTAAAAAGCTCGCTCCTGATCCAGGGGTTTCAGCCAGCTATAGACCTATATCTAACCTCCCCTTTATCTCTAAGATCCTTCAGAAAACAGTCGCCAATCAGTTGTGTGACTTTCTACATAACATTTGAGGATTTTCAGTCAGGATTTAGAGTGCATCAGAGTTCAGAGACAGCACTGGTGAAAATTTCAAATGACCTTTTAATTGCATCGTCTCTGTACTTGTCTTGTTAGATCTTACTGCTACATTCGACACCATTGACCATCACATCCTATTACAGAGACTGGAACATTTAATTGTTCAATCTCAATTGTTCAACATTCAATCTCAGTTTGTACATGTTAATGATGAATCCTCCATCCACGCCAAAGTTAGTCACAGATTTCCACAAGGTTCTGTGCTCAGACCAATTCTATTCACCTTATATATGCTTCCTTTAGGCAATATTATTAGGAAACACTCCATAAACTTTCATTGTTATGCGGATGATACACAATTATATCTATCGATCAAGCCGGATGAAACTAACCAGTTAGCTAAACTTCAAGCATGCCTTAAAGACATAAAACCTGGATGACCTGCAGTTTTCTTTTGTTAAACTCAGACAAAACATAAGTTATTGTACTTGGCTCCAAACACCTCTGATAAGCTTATAGTTAGGGCTGGCTCAGGTGAGTCCTGAACCATCCTTTAATTATGCTGCTATAGGCCTAGACTGCCGGCTGACTTCCCATAACATCTCCCTCCTCCTCTCTCTCTGTACGCATTCTTATCCATTAATGCATGTTACTAACTCAACACCTTCTCTCTCCTGTAGTTTTGTGCTTTCTCATCTCTCTCCTCTCTCCTTCTGTTGCTTTCAGCAGGTTTTTCTGCCTCCGGAGCTGTAGAGTCTGGATCTATGACTGCGGGCCACCTACTGTCCCCATGTTCCTGCTCAACACCCGCTATTACAATTATTATTAGTGTTATTAGTCTTATTATTATTATTATTATTATTATTTTATTAATGTTACCACTACGATTACATTATAATTATTATTTTAAAATTCTGGAATTTGCATCGTCTCTCTCTGACAGTGGCAAGTTTTTCCTTGCCACTGTCACCACGTGCTTGCTCTTGGTGGGAAATGTTGGGTCTGTGTAAATATCATTATAAAGAGTATGGTCTAGACCAGCTCTATAGGAAATGTGCAATGAGATAAGTTATAAATTGGCGCTATATAAATAAAATAAACTGAGATGAATTGACTATTAATTTGGTTAAGATTGAATCAAATGTGAAAGCTGTGAGGTTTTGGACATAATCATCCAGAGAAGAGGTTAATAATAACAAAAACAACAACAATAATAATATGAAGGATTCCATGAGGGATTCCTGCAGTGCTTGGACCCCTAAATATTACACGGATGACACATAAAATAAGTAAGATGTACTCTACAATAAAATACAAAAACTCTAAAAAGGTCATAACCTGAGGAGGACTGCCACAAACTCAGTTTACTATTGAAGAACTATTGAACAAAATCAGAAATATGTATGTTAATGTTTGATTAATCATGGTTGCTACTGGTAGTAACTGAGTGCATTTCAGTGTGATAATAATGAAATGGTACTTACAAGTTCTTCAGGCATTTTGTCCAGGGAATGAGCCTCACAATGCGATGCCCCTGAGACCAAGCAAAGTAGGAACCATTGGGTGCAAAGGCTACAGTCCAAGCCTCGCGCCCAGACTTCTGGTCGAAGGGAGCAACAGGCACCAGCAGTTCACCAATGAACTTAGCCTTACCTAGAAAAACAACAACACAGTTGCTTTAGCTACACCCATCAATAGGATCACTTATGGCCAACCCACAGGAATTCCTATCACACCAAAGTAAACTCTTCACTCACATACATATTAGTGGGTTTGTCAGTGATGCAGGGATCTGATTGGTTAACTGTGCTAACCAAACCATTTGTACAAAAACAGTGGGTGGGGAACTTTACAAGATAAATAGGTTAAATGCTCTGTAACATAACTAATGAACTAATTAAACAATTACTGAAATGCATGTGAGTTTGAAGAAATAACTGTCTACAAAACAAACTAATAGGGATATATTATATATATATATCCACATGCATGATCCAAACTTGACCTCTTAATGTATTGAACTATACTTGCAAGTCAATTTTATATGGCAGTCAGATTTACTTTGAAAAGTAACCTTTGGCTTATATTTTCCCTGCAAATCTTATAGATTCTGGAAACAGATTGATGGAGACAATTTCATAACAACAGTGTGGCACACACAAGCAGCAAAGAATTATCATCAGAAAAAAGTAACCTTTATACAGAAGAATAGGGTGTCTGCAGATATCAGAGTTACTTTAACACCTTTTTATGACCGAACATAAATAAACTGGAACCAATTTTTGAAAAAAAAAAAAAAAAAAAGAGGTATTGGGTAATGGTAGTAAGGTATTAGTAGACACAGTTGGCAAATTTGGAGGCACAACTTGGGCATGTACACATTTACATACAATAATTATTCTGGACCATTAAGTTCCATAAATGTTTAATGTTTTTCTTTTAGGACAAATAGCAATTTATTGTAGTGTAATGTGATAATTTTGTACAGGTAAATACTGGGAACTTTTTGGATTTTCCTTACAGGTAACTTTAAGTGAAAGATTGTGAAGGTAAGTATATTACAACTTAAGAAAGTTACAGATTCTCACAATAAGGAAAAACAGAATTAGGTCAAATGTTAACTGAAGACCTGATATAGTCACATTTAGGGCAGTGCAACTGTGATTTTTAATGCTTGATCTTATAAAAAAAAATTAACTAACATTACAGACACAAGTAATGTAGTTTGTATTGTAGACAGTATATAGCCATGTAAGTCAACGATTAGCGTGTGGACACACGCACGTAGGCTATCCTACGTCTCAGTGGTGTGAAGCAAGGTTATGAATCACTCACTGCTGGTGTGTGGGGGAGGGAAGGGTCTGAGCGGAGGTTTTAATCAACAACCCAGCCAGAAGGAAATCAATTTCCAACCATTAACGTAAGCATGAAGAGTGAAATAATAACAAAGTGACTAACCATACTAAACTGTAATATACAGGCTGGAGTTTATATGTGTATTAATTGTACACTAGGTTAACTGAGACGTTGCATACAACTTAACAGACATTCCGCCTCAGCAATGAAGTGAGCTAAACTGGCGCTAGCTGTAATGCTAGCGCCAGTTAGCGTTTAACTGCGTTAGCAGCGTTTAACTGCCTGGAAACGGTCCTGATACCACCCTGCTCCCAGAACACTGCCCACAGAGAAATTATAAATGTAGCATTTCTACTTACCTATATCATTTTCGTTTACAGAGTCTGGGAAGCTTGCCATCTAAATAAGGACACAGACCTGAGAGAAAAGCCAAGCACGTACTTTAAAACGACGTTTAGAGGAAATAAAAAATTGGTGCGGAATTAGACGGCGACTTTTCCTCTTTCAATGTCTACTAAAGTCGGTTGGATCCCTCCGCAAAGCTTAACGTCCCGGGTGGAAAATACAGTCGTCGTTCGACCTCTGTAAATGTCTTTTTCCGTTACTACCTAGACAATAGACTTTATTTTACTGTGCTATAATTATGATGCTCGGGTGTTAACACGCTCAGATTAAAGACTGTTTAACATGTAATTATAGTATTTGATTCTGTAGACATGAGAACGACCTGGTAGTACAATGGCTTCTGACCGGATGGTACGAAGCTATTTTCATCTCAGAGGTCTGACCATAACACCGTGGGAGGGCTTTCGTTACACGTCAGCACAGTTGCCATGGTAATACTATTGACACCTCCCCCTGCTTCTCTACTTCTTCTTCCTTTAAAATATAGTATTTGATTCTGTAGACATGAGAACGATCCTTGGTAGTACAATAGCTTCTGACCGGATGGTACCGAGCTATTTTCATCTCAAAGAGGTCTGGCCATAACACCGTGGGAGGGCTTTCATTGTACGTCTTCTTCTTCTTTGACTTACTAGCGGGCTACAAACCAACGTCAAAGGTACATGGCGCCACCTACTGTATTGGAGTGTGTAACAACTTTAACCAAAACTAACAAAAGGAGGGGGATTAACACTTTATAGATTTTATATTATAGATATTATACCTGTTTCTTTTAAATATTTGAATAAAGCCCTTTGAACCTGTAAGTGTTTCTCCCCGGCCTCTAACAGACATCTGCTGCCTCCCTGCCACTCTGCCCTCCAGTCTCTCTCTTTCTACACTGAACCTCCTCATCCCATCAGCACGTTCAGCAGATTCCTTCCAGTTACAAGTCTCACATTTATCTGACACTGACTGTTTCATAGTATACAAGCTAGCACTGAGTCCTGTATGACCTAATCTCAGCGTAGAACAGATAACATCTTTCCTACATTTACCTGATTATTTCTGACTGTGACAGATTTTTGGATTTTATAGTATTCTCTACCCTTACTGTCATTATTCCAGATTTCCTGCCAAGATGTCATTATTCCCTGATGAGTTAGTCAAAACCTTCACCGGGAAATGTTGTGTATTCCCAACAGTTCTGCAGAACGGTTGATGCTAAGTCTCCTCCTCCTCCTCCTCCCTGGATTCTGACCCAGTATGTTAGAGATAACTTGGTTCTCCTCAGATGCAGAGACAGTCCACTGGATTCAACCAGCACTGCATTAATGCTCCTAAACGAAGTCTTAGTGCTCTGTGTCGTGTCCTGTCCAGTTTTTCTAGGTGAGTTTTTCCTGCTGCTTCATACTCCATGCAACCATAATCCAGAGCAGCTCTCATCAAAGCCCTCTATATGTGTAATAATGCTTCTTTGTCAGCTCCCCATTCAGTTCCGACCACACACCTCATTACATTTAACACCTTTTTACATTTGGTCTCGATATCTTCAGTATGATTCTTCCATGTGTATTTTTCATCAGTCCATAGATATTTAAACACTCTGACTCTTTCCATGGGCTTGCTGTAGTGTGAACACCTGCTCGTCACCTGTTCTCTCTTCACTGAGCAGCATAAAGCCTGATGTTATTGCTACTGACATTTTGAATCACCAGCCATAAGACCATCTCTCTACACTGCCTGTTGCTTTCTGTAAACTTTTCAACACATTAGCAATTTATTCACCTTTTCCAGATTGCTCCATCGTCTGTGTACACTGCTGACAGTACACCTGTCCCTGTATTTTCAAAGATATCATTAAATAGAATTGGACTGATGACGCTACCTTGGGGTATCCCGTTTTTAATAACAAAACTATCTGAGATTTCTGATCCTACTTGAAATGTTCTGTTTGATAGAAAATCCATGATCCAGTTATACAACCTTCCACCTATGCTTAGCTTGTTCAGGTTAATTAACAGACCTTCTCTCCACATGGAATTACACGCTTTCTCAATGTCAAAGAAAACTACAGCCATCATTTCCTTCATATTAAGGGTCTTTTCAATTTCATGACTTACTTTAATTAGAGCATCTGCTGTGGATCTTCCTTTCCTAAAGCTGTTATGATACTCATTTAACAGTTTTCCTTTTTCTAAAATGTATGGTAGCCTGTAGAAAATCCTTTTTTCCATCCATTGACATAGTGTGAGGTTAGTGCTATTGGTCTGTAGTTTTCAGCATTGGATGTATCTTTTCCTGGTTTAGCAAATGGTCAGATTCATGCCATCTTCCACTTCACAGGTAGTTTTCCCTCTGTCCATATCTTATTGAAAATTTTCAACACTATTTCTAACGCTCCCTCTGGTAAGTGACTGAACACAGCATAACTCAGCTGATCTTGTCCCAGAGCAGAATATCTGCTGCCCTTCTCGTTTCCCTCAAGGTGAAGTCCACATCCAGAGCGGACTTTCAAAGGAGCTTGGCTTTTTCCATTTCTGTTACTGCTAATTGGTTTCCATCTGCAAGTACTGATGTTTTATTGTTTAACCTTCTCCCACTCATCTTTTAACCATATTCCATACACGACCCACATCTCTCTCTCTTCCAACAGAAGAACTAAACTGTCTCCCTTTAGCTGTTTTAATTATTTTGCGTGCTATGGCTCTTTCCCTTTTATATTCCATCAAATTGTCAACATTCATGTTGTTTCTGAAGTTTCTGAAAGCACTATTTCTTTCTTTAATAGCCAAGCTACACTCATCATTCCAGCATGGCACAGGTCTCTTGTTCCCTGTCACAGTTGTACAGTTTATACTTTTTGAGGCAGCTTCAGTTATCATACATGTGATTTCAGTAGCACATTCATCTACATTTCATTCATTTTAATGTTACTAGCTAATTCCCTGCAGCATTCTTTAAATTTGTCCCATTGAGCCTTTTCAAAGCACCATCTATATATAGGAGAACTTTCTTGGGTATATCTCTATATATTTATATTACATATAATGGGAAAGTGGTCACTACCTGTGTTATCGTTGCATATTTTCCACTCACATAGACTAGCCATACCATTCTAATCAGTATGATCACTTCCCCATAGACTATTGTGTACATTGAAATCACTGCAAAAAAAGTCTCTGTGACTTTCCTCTCCCAGTATTTCCTCAAACACTGCTGCTGTTAAAGTTTGACATGGATTGTAATAATTCATTAATCTGATTGAGCCTTGTGTTCTGTATACCTCAATAACTGTGCATTCATGTCCACCTGAAGGATGTATTCTTCTGTATGCTAAATTATCTTTAATGAATGTGAGACACCCCCCCCTTCAGTGCTGTTTTCCATTGCTATATGTTCGTTGTTGACCCTCTTAACAGCCTCTGCATGACACTGTTTATTATTTGAAATTTTTGGACTTCTCTTGCATGCTTTTGAACTGTGCATCCCCCATAGGCTGCACTGTGGTCTCCTCCACAATTGCAACATTTAACTGGCACATCTTTCCCACACTTTACAAATGCAGGATTCCCTCCACATCTTGCACAATTTTTTTTTCTTTGCACCGGCTGGCAGTATGAGCTGTTCTTTGACATTTAAAGTATCTTAATGCCGGAGGAATGAAGCTGAAGAAGCCTAGCATAACTTTTCTTGGGAGGTTGTTTTCAAAGTCGATGGTTACTGACAGCGTTTCTGCTCTTTCTCCACTTCTTTTAGTATTAATACGTTTAGCATCAAGCACTTTCCCCATTGAGACAGACAGTGGTATTCCAGATATGACTCCCCTGTATCTAGATGAGCTGAGCCAGGTTCATGGGTTTTTACTTGTACATCAAGTGTAGTCATTTTCAGCAGTGCATTTTGTTGTTCTTGACTCACTGCATGTACAAGTATATACTTATTATTCAGGTACTTTGCAAACTTCACTTTGCCTACATCCTCTTCCAGAGCTTTAGCCACCAATATGAGATGGAAATGCTCAACAAAACTTAATTATGACTTTCCAGTCCTTGTTTTGGTTTTCAGATGCCCTAGCTCTCTTTGCCATTTCATCAGACTCTGCCCTTGACCTGCTTAAATAACCACTATTTCCATTTTTCCTTTTCTTCCTTTTGAACGCCACTTTCTGTCACTCCATACCTCCATGGGCCCATCCTTCGTCCTCACTCCCAAAGTTCATGATTATTACTTTCACGATACAGTTGTTTGTATTTAGCCACAACTCGATTTCGACTCCTCGACCTAGCTGTCACAGACACACCAGGCTCCACTACACCACACACACACCGCACTCCCTCACCCGAGTACTAATTCCAGTCACCTGTCACCAATCACACACCTGCACCTAATCATCACTCCACTCCCCTATAAAACACCATCCCTCACCTCAGTCTGTGGTGGTTTTGGTGTTATCACTTCCTGTTTTATTTTGTAGTAGTCTCCTTCCCTTGTGTCTTGTGTTTTTTACTTCCTGTCTGTGTTTTCCCTCCAGTTTTGATTGTTGGTCCTCCCTTGATTGTTTGCACCTGTGTCTCGTTGTCTCACCTCCCCTTGGGTATTTAGTCTGGGTCTTTTCTTTGTTCTGTGTTGGATCATTGTTGTACACATGGTGTTGTTCCTTGCCAAGCCCTTGACTGTGAGTTTATCTTGGATTCTTTGTTCTCCGGTGGACCTTGTTTGGATTTTGGATTTTTGGATTTTGTCTGCTCATTACCTGTCTGCTCACTTCTGCCTGTTCTTGCCTGCATTCCACCCCACAATAAACACGGTAGTCATCTGGCTACTTCACCCTGAGACCGCTTCCTCGTCATCTGCTTTTGGGTCCACATACCTCTATATAGCACCTCCTCGCCACACGACAGAATGATCCGACCAAACATGGACCCAGCAGGTAAAGACCCGGAGGTAGCACCCTACCACTTAGCACTGGCTAACAGAGAGATTCTGTTAGGCCAGCATGAACAATTACTCAGGGTTCTGACAGACAGCCATCAGCCATGGTTTCCCAAATCACTCAGCGAACCCAGCAGGTCTCCCGACTCACCACCCAGCTCTCAACAGCCGGCACCACCTCGCCTACAGATTCCGGTCACTCTCCACCATTCCCTGTCTCTGCTGGATGGCAGGAGCCATCGCTCCCGGTATCTACTGGATGGCGGCAGCCATCGCTCCCGGTCTCTGCTGGGTCGCAGCAGCCCCTGGCTCCAGTCCCTGCTGGGTCGCAGCAGCCCCTTGCTCCAGTCTCCAGTATAGAGGTATGTGGACCCAAAAGCAGATGACGAGGAAGCGGTCTCAGGGTGAAGTAGCCAGATGACTACCGTGTTTATTGTGGGGTGGAATGCAGGCAAGAACAGGCAGAAGTGAGCAGACAGGTAATGAGCAGACAAAATCCAAAAATCCAAAATCCAAACAAGGTCCACCGGAGAACAAAGAATCCAAGATAAACTCACAGTCAAGGGCTTGGCAAGGAACAACACCATGTGTACAACAATGATCCAACACAGAACAAAGAAAAGACCCAGACTAAATACCCAAGGGGAGGTGAGACAACGAGACACAAGTGCAAACAATCAAGGGAGGACCAACAATGGAGGGGGGAAAACACAGACAGGAAGTAAAAACACAAGACACAAGGGAAGGAGACTGCTACAAAATAAAACAGGAAGTGATAACACCAAAACCACCACACAGTCAGTGTCCCGTCTCGTTTGGAATAAGGACAGAGCTCCATATCCTGCCTTCACAACGCCACGGACTCACCTACGTCTCAGCGAAACGTCTACTCGTCTCCAGAGCCCCGATCCCGACCATCTTCAGTCTCCAGTCTCCAGTATGTGTCGCTCCAGATCCCGGTCCCATGTGTCTCCACTCTCCAGTGTGTGTCTACTCAACCCCAGAGCTCCTCTTCTATCAGTTAAAGGACGGTAGCATTATCCTCTTCACATTTCCAAATTCCCTTTGTGTGCAATAAACATCTCAGTCTCATCTCGGTGTCTCCGGTCTGCTCTGTCCGTAACAGAAGACCGGACCACACAACAGGATTGCAGCATGAGTGCCACGGATCCGTTCCAGGAGTTGGTGGACATCCTGCGCCGTGGCCTCATTGCTCCACCATCAACCACATCCACCACCGGCCACTTCCGCTTCCGCTCCAGTCACACCAGCAGTTCCGCCCTGTACCAGTACCATGGCCAAACCAGCGCCCTTCTCTGGCTCGGCGGAGGACTGCAATGGTTTCATCTTGCAATGTTCCCTGGTCCTGGAGATGCAATCTTCCCTGTATCCCACTGAACGCTCCAAGGTAGCCTTTGTGATCTCCCAGCTACAGGGGCGAGCGTTACAGTGGGCTGAATCCATCTGGTCACAAAACGGACCCGTCACCCAATCCCTGACAAGCTTTCTAAACCACTTCCGCGAGGTGTTCGGAAGGCCAGCCGGAGACTCCTCTGCCGGCGAGAAACTATACCAGCTCAAGCAGGGTTAGCGCTCCGTCCAGGACTACGCCCTGGAGTTCCAAACCATCGCGGCGGCTTGTGGATGGAATGAACAATCCCTAATCACCACCTTCCGTCAGGGATTGGAGCCCAGGGTAAGATTGCATCTCACTGCATACGAGGATACCATCGGCCTCGAGCGGTTTATACAACTAGCCATTCGAGTGGCCACCCAAATGCAGACGTGTTTATTGGAATACCAGGACCAGTATCCCCCTACTCCTACCATCCGTCAGCCAGAGAGGCGCCGCTCTCCAGAACCAGAACCCATGCAGCTGGACTCCAACAGGCTACCCCCAGCTGAGCGGAAGAGATGGCTGACCCAGGGTTTGTGCTTGTACTGTGGAACCCCAGGACACAATAGAGCTACCTGCCCAGTAAGACCACCACAGCCAATGGTGAGTGCCATCCTTCCCAGTATTCCGTGTAGTAAATCGCTTGCCACTGAAATAATCTTGGTCACCTCCAACCTGTCCCTCCCAGTACAAGCCCTCATCGACTCCGGGTCAGCTGGCAACTTCATCTCCGGCTCCCTCTGCCGCCAGCTCTGCATCAAGACCTCCTTCACACCGACCAGCTACCAAATTCACACCATAACAGGGAAATCCATCAATCGCAGCGGCGTCCAGAGAGCGGCTGGCCCTGTTAACATCCGAGTTGGTCTGTTACATGAGGAACAACAGTATTTGCTGGTTCTGGAGGGCTCAACTGCGGAGGTGATCTTGGGGCGTCCCTGGTTAGAGCAACATAACCCCATTATATCCTGGTCTACCGGTGAGGTGTTGAAATGGGGCAATTCTTGTTTTCCCGGCTGTTTCCCTCATCGGCCTAAACCATCTTTGTCTGGTCTCAAGAGACTCTGTTTGCACAACGTCCATTGAGAGCCCAAGAGAGAAGCAGTCCGTGGAGATTCCGCCTTGCTATGCCGCCTACCAGGATTTATTCTGCCCTAAGAGAGCCTCCCAGTTACCACCGCACCGGCCATGGGACTGCGCAATAGACCTCATACCGGGTGAACCAGTGCCCCGTGGAAAGATCTACCCGCTTTCCATTCCTGAACAGAAAGCCATGGGGGAGTACGTTGAGGAGGCCCTAGCCCAGGGGTACATTAGACCTTCCACTTCACCAGCAGCCTCCAGCTTCTTTTTCGTGGCCAAGAAGGACGGAGGCTTGCGGCCTTGTGTGGACTACAGAGGACTCAACCGAATCAGTCAATTTCCGGTATCCACTTCCCCTCGTCCCTGCTGTGCTGGAACAACTTTGCGGTGCCACTGTCTACACCAAGTTGGACCTCCGCAGCGCATACAATCTCATTCGGATACGTGAGGGGGATGAATGGAAGATGTCACTATGAATATCTAGTGATGCCCTATGGTCTGGCCAATGCCCCCTCCGCCTTCCAGGACTTCATTCATGAGGTGCTCCGGGAGTTCCTTCACAAGTTTGTTATCGTGTACATAGATGACACCCTAATTTACTCCCGGAATATGGCAGACCATCGCCAACACGTTGCGGAGGTCCTGGAACGCCTGAGAGACTATCAACTCTTCCTCAAAGCCGAGAAATGTGAATTCCATCAGTCCTCAGTGCAGTTCCTTGGCTACATCATCAGTGGCAGTGGCATCCAGATGGATGAGGGGGAAGTGGAAGCCATCCGGAGCTGGCCAACACCCACAACAACTGCAACGATTCCTGGTGTGTTCCAATTTCTACGGTTGCTTCATTCAAAACTACGGTATGATAGTCCATCCCCTGACCTGCCTACTCCACAATAAGCCAAAGTCTCTATCCTGGTCACCCGCCGCACAGGAAGCTTTCGACCTCCTCAAAGGAACCTTCACCAGTGCACCGCTCCTAATCCATCCGGATCCAGAGAAACCAATCACAGTAGAGGTAGACGCCTCTACTACTGGGGTAGGAGCGGTGCTATCCCAACTGCAGGGTACCCCAGCCAAACTCCACCCATGTGCTTTCTTTTCCCGGAAACTTAGCCCGGCGGAGAGAAACTACGACATTGGCGACCATGAATTGCTGGCTGTCAAGTTGGCACTGGAGGAATGGAGGCATTGGCTGGAGGGCGCCCAACATCCCTTCACAGTATTGGCAGATCACAAAAATTTAGAATATCTCAAGAAGGCCAAACGACTCAATCCTTGCCAGGCATGCTGGGCCCTGTTTTTGACTAGATTCCATTTCAATATCTCATATCGCCCCAGCACCAAGAACTCCAAAGCAGATGCGTTATCCCGTCTACACGCTCCCGAAGACACCACTGACAAGCCAGAACCCATTCTACCCCAGCATGTCTTCATAAATCCTATCCAATGGTCAGAAACATCTGTTCCCTCCTCCAATGCCTCCACCAACGCTCCGCCGGGCTGTCCCCCTGGTCATCAGTATGTTCCAAGAACCCAGCGCAACCAACTCATCCACACTTCTCATACATCTCTGGGCACTGGTCACCCCGGGGCCAATGAAACCCTCTCTCTGCCACGAGAACGCTTCTGGTGGCCCAATATGGCTAGGGATGTGAGAAGGTACGTACAAGGTTGTCAAGAATGTGCCATGTCTAAATCTCCACGTCATCTTCCCACAGGCAAACTGTGTCCCCTTCCGACGCCCAACAGACCCTGGTCACACCTAGGGGTAGACTTCATCACGGATCTCCCTCCATCCGTCAACACCTGCATCTTCGTGGTGGTGGACAGGTTCTCAAAATCGTGCCGTCTTATACCACTCCGAGGACTACCCACGGCTATGGAGACCGCTAAATGCCGTTTTAACCATGTCTTCAGGTATTATGGGATCCCGGAGGACATCGTTTCTGACAGAGGATCACAATTCATTTCCCGGGTATGGAAAGCTTTCTTCTCACTCCTAGGTGTGACCGCCAGCCTCTCCTCCGGTTACCATCCCCAAACTAACAGCCAGACGGAGAGGAAGATTCAGGAGATTAGGCGCTTTTTACGTACCTTCTGCCATGGCCACCAGGACTCTTGGAACCAGTTCCTGGGTTGGGCCGAGTACACCCAGAACTCTCTACGTCAATCTACTACTGGACTCACTCCCTTCCAGTGCGTACTCGGTTACCAACCCCCTCTCTTCCATGGTCTGGGGAGCCCTCGGAGGTTCCCGCCGTAGACTACTGGTTCCAAGAGGGTCTGGGACGTGGCTCACCGTCAACTCCGAAGAGCACTCTGCAGGCGCAGGTTGACAGCCGACCGCAGGAGATCCACCACTCCAGAATACCTACCCGGCCAAAAGGTCTGGCTATCCACCCGCGACATCAGGATGCACCTGCCCAGCAGAAAGCTAAGTCCCAGATTCATTGGTCCCTTTACCATTCTAGAACAAATAAATCAGTCACTTACAAACTCCAATTGCCTGCACAGTATAGGATACACCCTACCTTTCACATCTCCCTACTCAAACCATTTCATTCTTCTGTTCCCATCTCCAGAGCCTGGCGACATGACAGATCCCCCCTTACCACTGATCCTGGAGGATGGAGCCGCCTACCAGGTCCGAGATCTTGGACTCTCGACGCCGTGGTGGAAACCTGGAATACCTGGTGGACTGGGAGGGGTACGGTCCTGAGGAGAGGTCGTGGGTCCCCCGACATGACATCCTTGATCCCTCTCTTCAAACAGAATTCCATGCTGCCCATCCAGATCGACCTGCCCCCCGAGGAAGAGGACGGCCACCATGACGTCAGGGTCCCCGGTCCTCAGGAGCGGACCGTGAGGGGGGGTACTGTCACAGACACGCCAGGCTCCATTACACCACACACACCGCACTCCCTCACCCGAGTACTAATTCCAGTCCCCTGTCACCTCACACACCTGCACCTAATCATCACTCCACTCCCCTCAGTCAGTGTCCGGTCTCGTTTGGAATAAGGACAGAGCTCCACAACGCCACGGACTCACCTACGTCTTAGCGAAACGTCTACTCGTCTCCAGAGCCCCGGTCCCGACCATCTCCAGTCTCCAGTGTGTGTCGCTCCAGATCCCGGTCCCGTATGTCTCCACTCTCCAGTGTGTGTCTACTCAACCCCAGAGCTCCTCTTCTATCAGTTAAAGGACGGTAGCATTATCCTCTTCACATTTCCAAATTCCCTTTGTGTGCAATAAACATCTCAGTCTCATCTCGGTGTCTCCGGTCTGCTCTGTCCGTAACACTAGCACAGTTGCCATAGTAATACTATTAACACCTCCCCCTGCTGCTCTACTTCTTCCTTTAACTAACAAACAACAAAATGGTGTATTACCGCCACCAACTGGTATAAAATTTGTATTTTTCTTCTAAAGCATTTTGTAAAATTATTTCTGGGACAATATATCATCAATAATATATATTAAATATATTTAATAACTAAAGCTGACTGTCACACAGCAGTAATTTTCTTTTGTTAAAAAGATTTAAGATGTTTTAAAGGTTAATGCCTGGTTTAAAAAAATTGTAAAAACTTGTTAAAAGATGGCAAAAAATGTCCTTTATACAGATGATTGCCATAATGCTACTAAAACTTTAAGCTTTAAATTATATGCTAAATTGCTGTTAACTAAAGGACATTGCATGTATTTATACTCTCAATTCTCTTCTAAAATGAGACAGTCCAGAACGGTGCTAACTGAGATGTGGAACAGCTGAAAATAAAAGCATAGCTTCAATCATTCCACCTGTAATGAGTGGAATTTCCTACTGCAATGTTACCTCGAAGGCATCAGTGATGTCGCAATATTGGAATGTATGTGAATTTAGAGAAACCAGGAAGAACGGTGGTTTTTAGGTGTTGACAATGTGTTTAAGGCTGTTCAATAAATGTTTCACATGTTATTTATAGTAGTTAGATATCAAGTAGACATTACATGTTGTCTGAAGCACGGGTGACCAGAACAGATCGAGATGTCAAAGTTTGCCAGCCCGGGAGAATGGCCCGAGTTGAAGCAAAGATTTTCGCGCTTCAGGACAGCCACAAAATTAAACAGAGGACGGGGAAGTCCAGGTCTGCTCTCTCATTCATGCCATGGCTAGCAAAGCTGAAAAGATATTCAGCTCATTCGAATTTGAGAAAGAAGACCATAAGAAAGACTACAATGTCGTTTTGAAGAAATTCGCCGACTATATCATTCCAAGATGGAACCCGATACATGAAATGGCGTCCTTTTATCAAAGGAGCCAACTACCCAGTGAGAAAACAGAAGCATACATTAGGGCTCTGTATGAGCTAACGGAGAACTGTGAGTTTGGCGACAAAAGGGATGAATACATCCGTGATAGACTGGTCGTGGGCATCAGAGATAAGGGCTTGTCTCAGAAGTTCCAGCTCACCGCAGATCTGACTCTAGCACAAGTTATCCAGCAAGTACGCCAGTCTGAGGAGGTCGCTAAACAGATTAGCCTCCAGTCCCACCCGCCAGAGCTGCAAGTGGCTGTTGACGTCGGAGACGGCAAAGGGAACAACAAAGGAGAGGATATGCGGCACGAGAAGTAACAAGCGCCTCTAAAATGTCCAGAACTGTGGTAGATGTGACACTCAGCACTATGATAAAAAGAGTACATGTAAAACGTGTGGACATTGGGCACGAGTGTCATACAAAAATACAAAAAAATAAGTCACATAGAGTATGGGACAGTTTCAGTTTCTGGTCAGTAAGGCAGCAAACTAAATCGTGCAGTGAAAAGGCAGCAAGGGCTGGCTCAAATAGTGGCAGCAGTGACCTGCCACGGCTGCTGTTGGTGTTTGTGGCTCCTGCCGCTGACTTGCCACGGCACCTGCCACTGAAATGATGTGAGAGGCTTTAGGCCTTGCAGCTGTTATGAATAGAATTTCCTGTTAGGATGAAACAGAAGCTTTATTTATGCGTGACAAGACAGCAAAGTCAGACTGTGCTCCCAGTTATCTGCAGTAAGAAATTGGTCAGTGACTGCAATCTTACTTTCCAATTGCAAATAAACCATTTCAGTTTTATTTACTTTCATAAAGTAGACTTAGGTTTCCTTGTGACAGGATGTCATTGGTATTTTCTAAGGAATCTCAGTTAAATAGTCTTCTAACATCCTGAAGAACAATGTTTAAAAAAAGACTTATTGTTACTCCCTTAATTGCTTGCGTGTGCATTCATTTTGACTGGTATAGGGCTCAAACTAACAACTCTTTCCGTGACAAATTACTCTCATATGTCAAACTCCTTATTTACTCGGGCCAAAAGTCTAAAAATCCTGAGCGTATGAATTTACACTGTTGTGAAACGCTGGAACCAAAAAAAGTGTCTTCACTCGTTACATGAATTCAGTTAACGGACCATGACTCCATGGAAAGCAATATTGATAATGGGAGGATTATTCTGTTCAAATATAGTAAATTGTACCGAATGTGAAGCAACTATCAAAACTGTGATTTATAATTTAGCGCTTCTGTTTTTTTAGCAGCAGTTTCAAGTAGGTGTCCTCCAAAGTTACTAGTTACAAGTGGTACATAATTATGCTGCTGCTACAGTTTCAACTAGAGCAAAGACAGGAGCACACACCAGCTGTGAAGTCTCTGCTTTGGCTTCCAGTTAGTCTGAGTTTATATATTTTAAGATCTTAATATCTGTCTGCAAGTCATGCACTTTTCATTAGGCTTGATTAGTTGATATGCTGCCAAAATCCAGAGATAGGGAGGTCTTTACACATATTTTGTCTCACAATGACAACACGTCAGACCAGCTGGGAACCCGCCTTCTGCATTTTTGGACTCAAAGTCTTTAATGTAATCTTCCTGGATCTAAAGACAGAAACATCAATTGACTTTTTAATCACTGGTTTAAACTCAGAGAGACTTTCAACCTTGTTTTATTTTATTATAATCCATAATATACATCCCACTCCCACTGTAGAAAGAGAACTTAGAACAAAAATCAAAAATATAATCAGTTAATGGTTTTAATTGACTTTTCTTTTAATGTTGGTTTCACTGTCACGTATTCACTCACGTTTAATAAACTGCTGATCTCAATATGCATCTGCTGAGCTACTGAATAATACTACTAATAAGTTTCTCAAGTGTTTTCAAAAACACCTGGATAGAGCTAGTAAAATAAACTTTTCATTCACTTGCTGGTTTTGCTCTCAGCATTCAGATTAGAATGTGCCTATATACTGTATTGTTAATGCTGTAAAATCAATAAGCACAATATAGAAAGATGATGAAAGTGTGGTGGCTGCAATTTGGCCATCTCCTACAGTATGTTTACCACAATGCAGCAGTCACAGGAAAAGGGGGTCACTATTGTCAAACCAATCTCAGCCTGCTTCACTTGTCTGTACTTTGTACGTGATATGTCACCACTTCACAATCATGCACATGCAACCACATCGACAATCAGACTTGTATATTTGAGTGTACCTCTTTCTTTTTTTTTGGTCTGGTGTGTGTGTGTGTGTGTGTTTCAGCCAGAGACACAGACATATGCTGGTACATAACTTGACTTGCGGTGACTTAATTTTTGCACTAAACAAGAGTATATTTGGTCTCATCCAACAGAAAACTTCTGTTTTGCTGAAAGTACTATTGCTTCTTAATATGAAATGCAATACACAAAAACAAAAAAGTTTTTCTGCTTTTGCATCACAGCCCACAGCAATTGCTCAAAGGCGACACCTGATGGCACAAGCCGTACATCACATTCACAACTAATTAAAAATATATGAAATTATGACCCTTGAAGCTTAAATAGACTTCTTTAAATTGTGGCAGATTCATTATTTTATATGCATTGCATGCATGTAAAGGAATAACAATGGAGCTGAATATAAACCTGGTATATGAATGTAGTATTTTTTTTAAATCCAAAAATTTAAAAAATAAATAAATTGTGGGGTCCCTGAGAAACACTACAAAACAGTTCACAGCAGGACATACTAACACAGTAAACAAACAACAGTATTAATGCCATTTAGCCTTTCACATAAGCTATATCATATGACGATTTCGTCTGTTGCTTGATCATACAATACAGCATTCCCTTGGTTTCAGCATTTTATGTAGTTATATATATATATATATATATAAATAAATATATATATATATATACACACACACGTGCTGGTCATAAAATTAGAATATCATCAAAAAGTTGATTTATTTCACTAATTCCATTCAAAAAGTGAAACTTGTATATTATATTCATTCATTACACCCTCCTTGTGTAAGGTGTCAGCCGCAAGTTAACCACTGTCATCCCTCCCTTTGGAAGGTATGCCTTCTGCCGACTCCCCGTTGGGATAACAAGCGCGCCAGAAATCTTCCAGCGGACATTGTCAGAAACCTTACAGGGGCTGGAAGGAACTGAAGTCTATATGGATGACATCCTAGTTCATAGAGAAACCGAGGAGGTCCAAAGCAGCAAGAGCCACGAAGAAACGCATTTACTCAAGCGCTGACTGGCCATCGGGAAGTTCGGGAATTTTCCATGGATGTATAAAGAGAGTATCATTCCTATGAAAGCTGTGTCAGTGCCCGATCCGTTTTGCACATGCGCAAAAGTGGTCCGGTCAGTCAACGGAGGTTACCGAAAATGTGCCTGTTCAAAATTACTCGTGATGTGAATGACTGATCATAAAACAATCCTACTCACACTCAAGATAACCAAATGGTTTTTAATAATTGGAAATGTAATAGTTCGGTCCGTGTATCATCCGATAATCTGTACTTCATTTGTAATTGAAAACGTAATTCTGTTTTGTTTTAATTCTGTGTCCATTCAATACAATTCATTCAGTATATGCAAAATACTTGTTTTTGAATTTGTTCTTATTATTTTGAATTATTTTTCACTGTAATCCTCTGTTATAGAGTTCTCTGTTTTTAACTTAGACTACTATAATGTTGTGTTGTTAATAAAGTAAAAATTGCTGGTATCTCTTCATACATCCCTGGACTGTAAAATGTCAAGTAAAATGTTCACACATGCAGGTACAAATCAGGCAGTTGGTGTCGTCATGGATCGGGCATGGACAAGTGTCAGGTTTTTTATAACTTCAGTAAATTCCCTATTATATAATAGTGAACTATTAAATTTCTAAGGATTTAAAAAACATTTTGTTATCTTGATTTGAAATATGATAGCGTCAGTACAAGGGAAACCAATGTGCAATGAAAGATGGCGTCAGCAGGCCGAGATCGGAAAAATAGTAGTCAGAAGTTTACGGGAAAAACAAGTCGAGGTGGAAATATCTTTTGTGAGGCAGTTGAGCACGACTGTTCAATGGATCAGAGGTAGGTAATGCTAGTTGGGCTGATATGGGTTGTAATGATGAGAGGGATGAAAAGAATGAGGCGGAAGTAGGGAGACTGATACATATCAATCGAGATAAAGGGAGTAAAAGAGCTAGAAGTGATAATGAAGAGAAATCGAAGAATGAAGATGACGAGATAGAGGGAAATCAAAGAGAAAGACCTGACAAGTACACAATCATAGTAAGACTTAATGAGAAATCACAAAGTGACATGAAGAAAATCAACCCATTTACTTTGACAACAGCCCAGGCGAATAAAGTGGGAGAAATAATATACACAAAGGTGCTAAATGATGTAAATGTAATCTACTGATAAGATGTGCAGATGAAAAGCAAGTTGAGGAAAGAGAGTCCGGAGGTAGATTGGTATCAAGAGCAGGAAAAAAGATCAAATGAAAGGGTGTGCGTGGATAAAAGAGACCTCGTTAATAGGACTGACGTGGGAAGAGGTGAGGGAAAACCTTGCCATTCAGTCAAGTCAGGATGTACCATGGGTTGGTTAATCTTAATTATGGTAATCCTCCTACAATGGAATGCCAGGAGTTTACTGGCTAATGGTCAGGAATTCAAACACTTCATTAAAACACTGGCAGTGAAACCAGACATAATCTGTATTCAAGAAACTTGGCTGAAACCAAACTTAGATTTTATAATTTATGGATATTTAGGGATAAGGAAAGATAGAGATCTTGGAAAAGGCGGGGGCTGTGCTACATTTATCAAGCAAGGAATTCCATATAGACAACTGGGTGTGGGAGATGATCAGGAATGTGTAATGGTGGAAATATGTGATGGGGGGTCATAATAAATTATTATAATCCCTGCAAAAGTTTGGATCTGAATAACTTACTGAGAATACAAGGTCAAGACAAAAATAAAGTGGTATGGTGCGCAGACTTTAATGCTCACAGTACAGTGTGGGGAGGCGATCATACTGATTCAAATGGAAGGGTCATTTAAGAGTTGATGGAGGACAGGAATTTAGTATGTATAAATGATGGTAGAGGTACGAGAATAAATGTAAATACGGGGAAATAATCAGCAATAGATCTTACCTTAGTATCTAACTCGCTAGCTGGTTTTAGTAACTGGGAGATTTGGACAAGTGATACAATAGGTAGTGATCATTACCCAGTTGTTTGTTCAATTGGAGAAAGAGGGGGAAAAAGACCAGGTGATAGAAGTCCGAAATGGATATTTGAGAAGGCGGACAAGTTCCAGATATTGAATGAGGAGGCGATAATGAGGATTGAGGTATCTGAAGATGTCGATGAATTGAATAATCAGTTTACATCAGCAATTATAATAGCAGCAGAGAGTTCTATTCCAAAAAATAAAAATAGGAAGAAGAGAAAATTGGTACCATGGTGGACAGAGAAATGTCAGCAGGCAGTAAGGGATAGGAATAAAGTATTCAGTTTAGTCAAAAGAACCCATAATATGCAACATTTAATCCAGTACAAGTAGGCACAGGCTACAGTAAGAAGAACAGTACGACAGGCTAAGAGGGCTAGCTGGAGGACTTTTTGTGTTGGAACAGGTAGAACAACTCCAGTGGGCGAAGTATGGAGAATGATAAAGAGGATAGGAGGAAATAGAAGGGAATGGGAATACCCGGTTATAGTAACAGAGGAAGGCTCAGCAGTGTCAAATAGGGAAAAAGCAGAGAGCATGGTCAAAGCATTTGCAAAGATACATAGTTCAGAAAACCTATCAGACGAAGAAAGACGAAGAAGAACAAAGGGGAAAATAAGTCATTATCCAGGGATATTAGAAAGAAAGGATGAAGTAGATTGTATTATAGATGAACCATTTACAATGGAAGAAATGAAGAGAGCAATAAAAATGTCAAGATCGTCATCACCAAGATAAGGTATGCTATGTGATGTTAAAAAATTTAGGAGAAAGTGCGCTTTTGAAATTGTTGCATCTGTATAATAGAGTCATCAGTCAAAACCCATCAGCTGTAGACCAATAGCATTAACTTCTAATGTATGCAAAATAATGGAAAGAATGATAACAGAAAGGTTATCATATGAGCTTGAGAAGACGGGAAAGATAGCAAATTATCAGAGTGGGTTTAGGAAAGGTAAGAGTACCATGGATGCAGTTGTTAGACTAGAAAATTAAATAAGGAAAGCCCAGGAAAATAAAGAGGCAGTAATTGCAGTGTTTTTGGACATAGAAAAAGCTTACGATATGATGTGGAAGGAAGGAGTTCTAATTAAGTTACACAAGTTGGGAATTGGAGGGAGAGTTTTCAATTGGATAAAAGATTTTTTGTGTGAAAGAAATATCCAAGTAAGAATAGGATCAGAACTGTCAAATCAGTATACTGTAGAAAATGGTACACCTCAAGGTAGTGTAGTAAGCCCACTACTATTCATAATAATGATTAATGATATTTTTTTAAAGATTCCAGCTGATATAGGTAGGTCACTTTTTGCAGACGATGGGGCTCTGTGGAAAGAGGGGGAAAAATATGGATTATATAGTTGGGAAAGTGCAAGGAGCTGTAGATAAAGTGGTGGAGTGGGGGAAAGAATGGGGATGTAGATTCTCAGTGGAACAAACCCAAAGTGTTTTCTTTACTAATTAGAGAATAGATGAAAGATTGAAAATAAGGATGTATGGGAAAGAAATAGAGAGAGCAGGAACATTCAAATTCCTGGAGGTGCTGTTTGATTCCCGTTTAACATGGGCAGATCGTATTAGAAGAATAGTGGAAAAAAGTAAAAAAGTAATAAACGTAATGAGATGCTTGACTGGTAGAGAATGGGGGGCAAGTTGTCAAGCACTAAAAAGAGTTTATGTGTCCCTGATAAGATCTACGGTTGACTATGGCAGAATAGTGTATACTTCAGCAGCTAGATCCCATTTAAAACAACTGGATGTGATTCAGGCTCAGGCGTTGAGTGTGTGTAGTGGAGCTTTTAAGACATCGCCTGTCTCAGCTATCCAGGTAGAGGTAGGAGAGATGCTACTGGAACTAAGGAGGAGGTATTTAATAGAAAATTATTGGGTTAACTTGCAGGGGCATAATGACTCGCACCTCACAAAAGAAGTGCTGAAGGAATGCTGGAGGAAAGAGAGAAGTAAAAAGGACAACTTTGGTCATATAGGGAATAAAACAGCAAAAGAGCTCGGGGCATCTGATATGAAAATCAGCTCTTCAGTAGTTCATCCAGTCATATCCCCATGGAAGATGAGATGTCCGGAGGTAGATAGGTGTCACAGTCTGTCTTGTTCTCTCCAGTCACTCCCCTTCACTCTGCACTCCCTCACCTGAGTATTAATTCCCAGCACCTGTCACCCATCGCACACCTGCACGTAATCAGCCACTCCACTCACCTATGTAACCCAGCTCCTCACTACAGTCAGTGTCCGGTCTCGTTAATGCCACAGGACAGAACGCTAGTTCCCCTGACTTTGTTAACGCCTTGGACTCTATCTACCTGTACGGATTATACCACATACCCCCAGTACCCAGTATCTCTTCTCCGGCTCCTACGTGCTCCTGTCCTCCGAGTCATTCTCTTCGGCTCCAGTCTCCGTGTGTCTCCAGGCCCCCGTGAGTTCTTCTCTTCAGCTCTGGGTCCCTTGTGTCTCTCTTCAGCCGTGAGTGTTTCTCCAGTCTCCTAACCCGTGTGGATCTTCTCCTCTGTGCTCCGCCACCTCCATTCAAGAGACTGTATACTTCCCTCCATTCCCGATCTTCGCACCTGTGTTAAAATAAACTATACTATACCTGCCTTGTGTCTCCTGCCAGTTCTGTCCGTAACAATAGGTATCTATTAGAGATTAAAAGGAAAGAAGAAAGTGCTGATCTGGTTGGGGTGTTTAATGATTATATTACTGAAGTATATAAAAACTATACTCAAATATATACAGATGGCACTAAGAACCCTGAAACAGGGGTAACAGGAATGGGTGTGGTGGTTCCAGCAAGAGGAACTGAAATCAATAGAAGAACATCTAATGATTTAGCAGTTTGTACAGTGGAGATGGTTGCAATTTTAGTTGCATTACGTTGGGTGGAAAAAGCGAAAATTGACAAAATCATAATATGTACAGACTCAGCTTCAGCTCTAGTTAGTCTAATATCGTTCCATTCAAGTCAACAGGATATACTATATGAAATTCTCTACTCAGTTACAAGAATAACATACTAGTGAGAACTAGTTAAATTTTTATGGGTTCCAGCACACATAGGAGTGAAGGGGAATGAAAAAGTGGACAAGGTCGCAAAGAAGGCATTAAAGAAGGAAAATGTTGAAATGCAAATAAGAATAAGTAAAGCGGAAGTAAAATGTATAATCTGGGAAAAAATTAACCAAAAATGGCAAGAAATGTGGGATAGTGAGGGGAAAGGGAGACATTTATACCATATCCAAAAGAGTATTAATTTAAATAAGGTAAGAGGGGGAAACAGAAAAGAGGAAACGGTACTAAGACTGAGGCTAAGGCTGGGACACTGTGCTCTAAATAAAACATTAAAAATGGTGGGGAAACATCAGACGGGTATGTGTGAGGAGTGTCAGGAAGAGGAATCGGTGGAACATGTAATTCTACATTGTAGGAAATATCAGAGGGAGAGAGTGATAATGGATAACAGACTAAAGGAACTAGGGGTGCTGAAACTCACTTTAAAACAATACTAAGTATGAATGACAGAGCACAGGTGAGAGAATTGTTGGGTTTTTTAAGGGATACTGGGCTTTATTATAGGATATAATGATTATGGGTTTTTTTGTTGTTTTTTCCCCTTCCCCCCTCAATCCCTGGGAAATTGTAGATTATATTGTGAATTTACTGACTGATCTACACTCCAGAACAGAAGGTGGCGGTAATGCACCATTAAGCTGGATACCAACCACTGTTAAAAAAGAAGAAGAAGAAGATTTGAAATATTTAGTTTTAGTATTTTGAACAGGCACATTTGAGGGTTGGTGAATACGAAAACGACGCTAGTGAATTGGTGGTTTGGCATAATCTGATTTGTGACTGGATCAGAATGGCAAATAGTAGTGGATTGTCAGAAGATGACGATATGGAGACGGAGTGGACACAAATTGTGAATGGTAGGAAAGGAGGAGGAGGGAGGAAGGATAAAAGAGATAGCCAGTCGACATCTGCAGGAAAACGGGCATTAGAAGAGGAGGAGGAAGGGCGAGATGTCAGGAAGAAAATTATGATGGAGGAATTTAAGGTTATTTTTAAATTTAAGATGGGGAACGAGATAGCATCGGTTAGTCCAATAACGTTGACAACTGGAGTGAGGAAGGCAATTGGTGATATAGAAATGGCAAAGGTGTTGCATGATGGAAGTTTGTTGGTAAAGTGCAAAAATGTGGAGCAGAAAAATAAAGCGATGAAACTGCAAACAGTGTGTAAAAAAGAAATAATGGAAAGAAGGATAGTAGGTGAGAGGAGGGGAGCTAGGGGAGTGATAACAGGAATCCCCATCGGAGAAAACTTGGAAGAACTAAGGAAAGTGATGAAAGGAGGTAAAATCACAGGAATTAGACGGCTGCAGGCCTTCAGGAATGGGGAAAAAGTGGATTGTGAGTCAGTATTGCTACAGTTCGATGATGAGGTGCTTCCTGAAAAAGTGATGGTAGGCTACGTGAGCTTGAATGTAAGAGAATATGTTCTTCCTCCAATAAGATGTTATAAATGTCAGCGGTGTGGTCATACGGCCAATGTATGTAAAGGAAAGCAAAGATGTGGAAGATGTGGAGGAGAACATGCATATGGAGAGTGTGGAAGTAACGTTCAGGTTAAATGCTGTAATTGCGGAGGAAACCACACAGCAGCGTATGGTGGTTGCACCGTCAGGAAACAGGCAGTGAAGATTCAGAGAGTAAGAGTAGAACGGAAAGTAACATATGCAGAGGCTGTGAGGATGTGTAACAGTGATAGAAGAGAGGAGGGAGTTAACTAAAGTCATCCTGAAACAAATGCAGGAACAGCACAGATACATAGGGACAACACAGGTATATGTGGACAGGTTAGTGCTGTTTTTAGCCTACGTCATTAATTGCTCAGAGCAAGTAAAAACCAAGATGGAAAAAATCTAAATCATAGTAAAGGCAGCGGCGAAATTCCTAAATATGAAAGATTTATCTTGGGAAAAGTTACATGCTCACCTTAGACAGGGAGAAGGGACCTCAGAGACAGCTTCACATATCATAACATAATGTTGTTACTATTACAATGGAACGCCAGAAGTTTGATAGCGAATGGACAGGAGTTTAAAGGCTACATTGATAAGTTAAGTAGGAAACCAGATGTCATATGTATTCAGGAAACATGGCTCAAGCCAAATCTGGAGTTCATTATTAAAGGATACACAACCATACGTAAAGATAGATAAAATGGAAATGGTGGAGGGTGTGCGATATTTATAAAAGAAGGTATAAAACATAGACGGTTAAGTACAGTACAAGACATGGAGGTAGTAGTAGTTGAAATTTGGTGAAAGAAAGTATGAGAATAGTAAACTTATATAACCCATGCAAAAAACTAGAAAAGGTAAAACTAGAATCAATACTGGAACAGTGGAGAGGTAATATCATCTGGTGTGGAGACTTCAATGCGCACAGCACAGTATGGGGTGAACGAGAAGATTTAAATGGAGAAATTGTAGAGGAACTAATGGACGAAAAGGAAATGGTGTGTTTAAATGATGGAACAGGTACAAGGGTAAATTTGGTGAAGGGAACAGAATCGGCAATAGATCTCACTTTGGTATCACAGTCTTCGGTCGGGGTAAGTACGTGGAAAGTACTTAAAGGAAGCACTATAGGGAGTGATCACTATCCGATAGTTACAAGTATTGGAGTAGAAAGGGAAGTAGAACAGGATGAGAGAGAAGGAAGATGGAAATTTGAAGAAGCAAATTGGAACAAGTATAGAATTATAACTGAAGGGAAATTAAAGGAGGTAAATATGAACCAGGAAATAGAAGATCTCAATGCAGAGATAAACAGTATCATATTAGGAGCTGCAGAAGAGTCAATACCAAAAAGAAAGGGTAGGAAAAGGAAAAAGATAGTTCCGTGGTGGACACAAGGATGCAATTCTGCAATAAAAAATCGAAATAAGGCCTTTAACATTGAAGACCTTGAAGAAAACACATAATTTTCAGAATCTTATTGAATATAAAAGAAAGCAGGCAGTAGTTAGGAGTACAGTAAAGCGAGTTAAAAGGAATTCTGGAAGAGGTATTGTGACTCACTAGGAAGGACTACACCATTAGACCGAGTATGGGGGATGATTAAGAGGATGTCCGGAAATAGGAAAGAGTTGTCACAGTCTGTCATGTTCTCTCCAACCACTCCCCTTCACTCTGCACTCCCTCACCTGCATATTGATTCCCAGCACCTGTCACCCATCACACACCTGAACTTAATCAGCCACTCTACTCCTCCATAAATTCCCACTCCTCACCCCAGTCTGGGTCCGGTCTCGTTCATATGAAGGACAGAGCTACGCTACCTACCTTCGAACACTCCACGGACTCATCCACGACGTTACGTCAAGGCTATCGCCACTTTGAACCCCGATCACCGAATCCCGACTCCAGTAATCTCCGGTCTCCTGAGTGTGTCGCTCCAGCTCCGGCTCCCGTCTGTCTTCAGTCTCCTGTGTGTGTCGCTCCAGTTCCCAAACCCTTCTACCATCAGCGAAATAAGGGACGGTATCATTTCCACTCATATCCATTCCATATTACCTCCTTGCAATAATAAACTCTCTCAGTCTCCTCAACTTTGTCTCCGGTTGTTCTGTCCGTAACAAGAGTATGGATATCCTATAATGAAAGATGGGAGGAATGTAGTATTAGAAGGGAAGGATAAAGCAGAGTTATTAGCAAGGACGTTTGTTAAGGTACATAGTACTGAAAATTTGAGTAATGAGGAAAAGAGGCAGAGAAATGGAACAATAGGAAAAGATGCAGAAGCAATGCAGGTTGAGGAAGATGAGGAAGACAGAAGTGCAATAAACATGTTTAATATAAGAGAGCTAAATGATGCATTAAGAAAGTCGGGGGAAAGCAACGCCAGGGAGAGACCAAATAAGTTATTGTATGCTAGGAAACTTAAGTGATAGGAGTAAAGAGGTATTATTAGGATTATATAATAAAGTATGGGAAGAGGGATATTTGCCAAGTCAATGGAAAGAGTCAGTTATTGTCCCCATATGTAAGCCAGGTAAGGACCAAGGACTAGCGGAAAGTTATAGACCGTTATAGACCCTACCACATGTAGGGAAAATTATGGAAAAAATGATAAAAGGTTAAAATTTCATTTAGAGACAAAAGATCTGTTAAAGAATTACCAAAGTGGATTTAGAAAAGGAAGAAGCACAATTGATCCGGCTCTGTGTTTAGAAAACAAAATTAGGAAAGCTCAAATTAATAAAGAATATTTAGTAGCTGTATTCTTTGATGTTGAGAAGGCATACGACATGTTGTGGAAGGAAGGGTTAATGATCAGGTTACATCAAATGGGAATAAAAGGGAGAATGTATAGATGGGTTAAAAACTTCTTAACAGCGAGGTTGATATCAGTAAGAGTAGGAAAAAAATATAGTTCCAAGTATTTGGTGGAAAATGGAAATCCTCAAGGAAATATAATCAGTCCAATACTGTTCTTAATCATGATAAATGAAGTGTTTAGTTGTATAGATGGGTCGATTGGTGTCGCACTATTTGCAGATGACGGAGTTATGTGGAAAAAGGGAAGGAATATAGAATATGTAGTCAGGAAAATGCAAGAGGCAATAAGGAAAGTAGAGGGCTGGGCAATGGAGTGGAGTTTTCGATTTTCAGTGGCAAAGACAGAGGCTATCTTTTTTACAAAAAGAAAAATTCAAGACCAGATTAAACTTGAACTCTATGGAGAAAGTTTAGAGAGAGTAGAACAGTTCAAGTATCTAGGTATTTGGTTCGACAAGAAGCTTACCTAGTCTACGCATATAGGGAAAGTGGTTAAAAAGTGTAAAAAAGTACTGAATATTTTAAGGTGTTTGAGGGGTAGAGAGTGGTAAGCAAACAGGATTTCTTTGAAAACTGTATATATAGGGTTAATCAGGGCAGTGCTAGACTATGGCAGCATAGTTTACCAATCAGCATCAAAAACAATATTAAAGAAGTTGGATACAATACAATATCAGGCCTTGAGACTCTGCTGTGGTGCCATAAAAACTACTCCAGTATCAGCCTTGCAGGTGGAAATGAATGAAATGCCACTGGAAATCAGGAGAACCCAATTAGCACTAACATACTGGGCAAATTTAAAGGGCCACAAGCAAAATCACCCTACTCAGAAGGTGTTGAGACCATGCCAAGAGAAAGGAAAACGGCAGAGCAAGAGCTTCGGTTGGACAATAGGAAAGGCAGCTAATGGAATAGGGATAGAGGATATAATGTTAAGCCCCACGGTACCGGTCTCCGTAGTCCCGCCTTGGTTATTAGGAGAGATAATGGTGGATATGCACCTTCTGGAAAGGAAGAAAGATAGGAAACAAGTCTACAGATACAGTTGTATGCAAAAGTTTAGGAACCCCTGACAATTTCCATGATTTTCTTTTATAAATATTTGGGTGTCTGGATCAGCAATTTCATTTTGATCTATCAAATAACTGAAGGACACAGTAATATTTCAGTAGTGAAATGAGGTTTATTGGATTAACAGAAAATGTGCAATATGCATCAAAACGAAATTAGACAGGTGCATAAATTTGGGCACCCCAACAGAAAAATCACATCAATATTTAGTAGAGCCTCCTTTAGCAGAAATAACAGCCTCTAGACGCTTCCTATAGCCTGTAATGAGTGTCTGGATTCTGGATGAATGTATTTTGAACCATTCCTCCTTACAAAACATCTCCAGTTCAGTTAGGTTTGATGGTTGCCGAGCATGGACAGCCCGCTTCAAATCACCCCACAGATGTTCAGTGATATTCAGGTCTGGGGACTGGGATGGCCATTCCAGAACATTGTACTTGTTCCTCTGCATAAAGGCCAGAGTAGATTTTGAGCAGTGTTTTGGGTCGTTGTCTTGTTGAAATATCCAGCCCCGGCGTAACGTCAACTTTGTGACTGATTCCTCAACATTATTCTCAAGAATCTGCTGATATTGAGTGGAATCCATGCGACCCTCAACTTTAACCAGATTCCCAGTACCGGCACTGGCCACACAACCCCACAGCATGATGGAACCTCCACCAAATTTTACTGTGGGTAGCAAGTGTTTTTCTTGGAACGTTGTGTTCTTTTGCCGCCATGCATAACGCCCCTTGTTATGACCAAATAACTCAATCTTTGTTTCATCAGTCCACAGCACCTTATTCCAAAATGAAGCTGGCTTGTCCAAATGTGTGTTTGCAAGTGACTCCGTTTGTGGCGTGTGTGCAGAAAAGGCTTCTTTCGCATCACTCTCCCATACAGCTTCTCCTTGTGCAAAGTGCGCTGAATTGTTGAACGATGCACAGTGACACCATCTGCAGCAAGTTGATGTTGTAGGTCTTTGGAGGTGGTCTGTGGGCTGTTTTTGACCGTTCTCACCATCCTTCGCCTTTGCCTCTCCAATATTTTATGTGGCCTGCCACTTCTGGCCTTAACAAGAACTGTGCCTGTGGTCCTCCATTTCCTCACTATGTTCCTCACAGTGGACACTGACAGCTTATATTTCTGCGATAACTTTTTGTAGCCTCCCCCTAAACCATAATGTAGAACAATCTTTTTTTTCAGGTCATTTGAGAGTTGTTTTGAGGCCCCCAAGAACAACAACTTTCAATTGGCCACCTTAAATACCTTTTCTCATGACTGGATGCACCTGTCTATGAAGTTCAAGGCTTAATGAGCTCACCAAACCAATTGTGTGTTCCAATTAATCAGTGCTAAGTAGTTACAGGTATTCAAATCAACAAAATGACAAGGGTGCCCAAATTTATGCACCTGTCTAATTTCGTTTTGATGCATATTGCACATTTTCTGTTAATCCAATAAATCTCATTTCACTACTGAAATATTACTGTGTCCTTCAGTTATTTGATAGATCAAAATGAAATTGCTGATCCAGACACCCAAATATTTATAAATGAAAATCATGGAAATTGTCAGGGGTTCCTAAACTTTTGCATACAACTGTATATAGAGGAAAATTATGCTGAGTATACGAAAATATACACTGATGCATCAAAAGCAGGAAATAATAGAATAGGAGTTGCATTCATAATCCCAGATTTAAATGTAATGTCAAATATAAGAGTAAGTAACAACCTTTCAGTATTCACAGGGGAAATGTTGGCTATTCTTTTAGCCCTTGAGTGGACAGAAAGCAGCAAACCAGACAAAGTATTAATAGGATCAGATTCTAGTAGTGCGTTAACCAGTTTCAAGAGAATACAGTCAGAAGCAAGACAGGACATTATGCTGGAAATAGCGCAAACTATCTTCAGAGTTACAAAAGCAGGAGTAATAGTGAAATTCATCTGGATTCCAGCACATATAGGGGTTGAAGGAAATGAACTGGCAGTCAAGTATGCAAAAGATGCAACTAAGAAAGTAGAAGTAAATATGACAGTAAGTTATAGTAAAGCTGAAGTTAAAAGCATAATTAAGGTAGAAATGAAAAAGAAATGGCAGGAAACTTGGAATAGGGAAACAAAAGGTAGGCAGTACTATAGTATCCAAAAAAAAGTAGGAGAAATGAGGGAAACCAGTAGATCAAAAAAAGAAGAAGACATTATATCAAGGATGAGGTTTGGGCATACTGGTCTTAATAGTAGACTGAAGATAATTGATAAACATGAGACTGGTATGTGTGAGTACTGTAGAGTAAAGGAAACTGTGAACATGTATCAGTTGTTCTAGGTACGAGCGGGATAGGGAGAGACTAAAAAACAAACTGGCAAGGGATCGCATTAAAGTCAAGCTAAAGGAGTTACTCCAATTGAACTCAGGGCATGTGGGGTACAGGGCAATATTTAGATTTTTGGAAAAGACAGGACTTAAAAGAAGAATATAGGGTAGGCATAAAACCATTCTGATCCACACTCCATTTCAGAAGGTGGCGGTAATGCACCAAAAGTTGTTTGCCAACCGCCATAAAACAGCAGAAGAAGAAGAAGAAGAAGCAGCAGCAGCAGCACATTTGAGGTAACCTTCTTTGACTGATAGGACCTATTGTGGAGAGAGACACAGCGGAACATCGACGATCTAGGATTGGCGGTTGGCATAAACTGTTTTGTGACTGTAGAGGAAGAGGGAGAGGTAAAGCAAAGATGAGACAAGAAGAGGAGGTCAGGGAGTCTGCCAGCCAGAGCAGTAAAAGAAGCTTAGAGGAGAACAGTTCTGATGAAGGTAACCGGGTTGTTCATAGGAAGGTGGAGAGAGAGGAATTTAAAATAATACTTAAATTCAGGAGGGGAGATGAGCAGGTGAATATAAGCCCAATAGCGTTATCTAGGGAGCTGAAAAAGAAGTTAGGAGAAGTAAAGAATTTGAAAAAAAGAATAAAGTTTCCCGGGGAGTGATAACAGGCATTCCCACTGATGAAGATCTGGAGAAACTCAAACGAAGTCTTCATGGAGGCGAGGTGAGGAGACTTAAGAGATTGTTAAAGACAATCAATGGTGAGAGAATAGAAAGTTTGTCAGTGCTTCTGGAGCTTCAGGACCTGGTACTTCCAGATAAAATAAAGATAGGCTGGATTAGTTTCCCAGTCAGGGCTCATGTTCCTCCTCCGCTTCGGTGTTACAAATGCCAGAGTTATGGGCATATAGCGATGGATTGCAAAGGGAAGCAAAGGTGTGCCACATGTGGAGGGGATCACAGATTTAGGGAATGTGGAGATAATGTACAGGCTAAATGTTGTAACTGTGGTGGCCAACACAGTGCAGCATTTGGGGGTTGTGAAGTCAGGAAAATTCAACAAGTAAAAACAGTAACAACACAAGTTATGCTGAAGCAGTGAATACGGTGCAAAGACAAAAGGGAATGGAAGAAACAGACAAAAGCAGTCAAAACTCAAGACCAGGAGGAGGTCAAAGAGGGCAAACTACTGAACTGACAGCAGATAAGCTGGTTGTGTTCATTGCTTATGTAATCAACTGTGCAGATCAAGTTAAACACAAAACAGAGAAAATCAAAGTAATTGTGAAGGGAGCTGAAAAATTCTTGGCCATGAAAGATCTGTCCTGGGAACAGATCAACAAAAGACTTGAGGCCAAAGGGAAACTGGGGGTGTTGGAAGAAATAACCTAATGATTATACTTCAGTGGAACGCAAGAAGTTTAATAGCAAATGGTCAGGAATTTAAAGGATTTGTCAAAGGTCTCAGAAATAAACCAGAAATCATATGTATTCACGAAACATGGCTTCAGCCAGCATTAGAGTTTGTAATAAAAGGATATAATCGTATACGCAGAGACAGAGTAGAGGGAAAGGGAGGAGGCTGTATAGTATTTGTGAAACAAGAAATGCAATATAGAGTACTGAAGAAAGGAAAAGATTGGGAAATGATAGTAATGGAAGTTTGGACAAAAGATGATACTATTAAAGTAATACGTTTTTACAATCCTTGCAAAGAGCTGTCATTAGAAGTACTGGAGGTATTAGCTGTAACTCTAGAAGGAAAAGTTATTTGTTGTGGAGATTTTAATGCTCATAGTACAGTATGGGGAAGCTATAATGATGGAAATGGAGTGGTGATTGAAGAGCTAATGGAAATCAGAAATCTAATATGCCTCAATGATGGAAATGGAACCAGAATTGATGTTAGAAAGGGTTCACAATCAGCTATAGATCTTACTTCAGTGTCAGAAACAGTGGCGGGTATTTGCACATGGGAAACTGTAAGAGAAACAACAGCAGGAAGTGACCGCTATCCCATAATAACTGAAGTAGGGCTGAGCGCAGAAGAGAATGGTACTGGAGGAGTAGATTGATGGGTTTTCAGCAATGCTGATTGGGAAAAATGTAAGATTAGTGATAAAGAAATGCAAAAAGTTGATGCTAATCAAGTGTTGATGAACTAAATAATTTCTGTGTGTGAAGCCATTCTAGGTGCAGCAAAGCAAACTATTCAAAGGAAAGGAGCTAAGCATAAGAGGAAAATCCTACCATGGTGGACAAAGGAATGTGAAAATGTAATAAAATCACGAAATAAAGCTTTTAAAATGTTAAAAAGAACTCACAGTTTTCAGAATCTTATTGAATATAAAAGGTTGCAAGCTAAGGTAAGTAAGAAAGTAAAAGCCTTGTATCAAAATATCAGAGTGGATTCAGAAGAGGCAGAAATACCATGGACCCTGCTTTATGTTTAGAACATGAAATAAGGAAAGCGCAGATTAATAGGGAAAGCATAGTGGCCATCTTTTTTGATATAGAGAAGGCTTATGATATGATGTGGAAAGAAGGATTATTAATTATACTAAGTAAATTAGGGGTCAAATGTCTAATGTATAGGTGGATTAAAGACTTTTTATATGGAAGATCGATTCAAGTAAGAATAGGGAAGTGTTATTCAGAATTTTTTTTTGTTGAAAATGGAACTCCTCAAGGGAGTATATTGAGTCCTGTGTTATTTTCTATTATGATAAATGATGTTTTTCTGAATTTGGAGAATGGGATGGGATTCTCTCTTTTTGCGGATGATGGGGCAATATGGAAAAGAGGTAGGACTTTGGAATTTAGTATGAAGAAAATACAGAAGGCTATTGTTAAAACAGAAGAATGGTCATTTAAGTGGGTATTTAAGTTCTCAGTAGACAAAACAAAGACAATGTTCTTTACACGGAAAAGAAAGGATAGTAATTTAAAAATAATATTATATAATCAAGAATTGGAGAGACTGAAACAATTGAAATTTCTGGGGTTGTGGTTTGATGAAAGAATCATATGGGCAGCACATATTCAGAATGTAACTGACAAGTGTAAAAAAAGTATTAAATGTAATGAGATGTCTGGTGGGAAGTGAATGGGGGGCAGAGAGAACAGCATTGAAAACCATCTACAGGATTAATAAAATCAGTATTAGATTATGGGTGTGTAGTGTTTGGATCTGCAGCAAGTACATCTCTCAGTTAAACAACATTCAATTTCAGGCTTTAAGACTATGTTCAGGTGCCATCAGAACAACCCCAACATCAGCATTACAAGTGGAAATGGGAGAAATGCCACTGGAATTAAGGAGAATACAGGTATTAAATTACTGGATTGATTTAAAAGGACATAATGAAGATCATCCAATGCAAGATGCACTAAAACCCTGTTGGGAAAAGGAGAGGAGAGCAAAAGAACCAGGAATAACTGAAATAAACATTAGTCCAGCAGTCCCACTCTCAGTAATACACCCTTGGATACTCCCTGACCCGACTGTAGATCTCACATGGCTCGGTAAAAAGAAGATGAAGATGCTTATTTTACATCCACAGATAATACAGACAGATATAGAAAGCATATACCACAGTTACGTGAAAATTTATACAGATGCTTCAAAGAACACAGCTAACAAAATTGGTATTTTATTCATAGTTCCAGATTTCAACATTAAAATTGGCAAACAAATCAGTGATGGAGTATCGGTGTATACAGGGGAGATGCTGCTGTTCGGTCAGCACTGCGATGGGCTGAAGATGTGAGGCCTCAGAGCAGTAAGATGCTCTGACTCCAGCTCGTCATTAATCAGCTTGAAGCACAGGCATTCAGACAGCAGACCAGATGTTTTAATAAAAATCTAGCAAACTCTATATAGAATTCAAAGGATGGGGCTAAATATGACATTTGAATGGACCCCAGCACATGTAGGAATCAAAGGAAATGAAACAGCTGACAAGTATGCAAAGGAAGCCACAAAAACGAATCACACTGACATTACACTACCCCTTAGTAAAATGGAAATGAAAACCACAGTTAAGAATAAGTTGAAAGAAAGGTGGCAAAAGCAGTGGGAAGAAGAGAGAACAGGAAGGTGGTTAGACAACAGTCAAAGAAAAGTAGGTGTGAGGAGGAAAACGGGGATAACCAGGAAAGAGGAAACAGTAATATCCAGGCTACAGTTTGGTCACACAGGATTAGACAGTACATTATGTAAGATAGGAAAACATAATACAGGAAGATGTACAGTCTGTGACCAAGAATAAACTTTAGAACATGTTATGATTTACTGTCCAAAATATGATGCTGAGAGAAGAGAACTGACACTGAACCTTAAAGAAATAAAGATGAGGTTTGATTTACGAGATCTTTTACAAAGAAGTTCTAGAGAGAAGAGTTATTGTTACGGTTACAGACAGGCGGGGGACACCGAGGGTGACAGGAATGATCTTTATTTACTGACAGCCAGGACTGCAGAGTGTTAAGAAAGGGGAAGTGGATGTAGGGAAGTCCCTGGAGGTAAGCCACTCACTGGTATGCCAAGTCCTAAACGCGAACGAGGTCAGACACTGAATGAGGTGAGTGGTGTGCTTATATACTGGCTGTGATTGGGGCTAATTGAGAGCAGGAGTGTAACTGGGAGCAGGTGTGGGTGATTACAGGCTGGTGAGGCCGTGACAGGCTGTGACAGTTATCTATTGTAGTTTCATTATCTTAGGAGAACAAATTTGATAAAGCGAATATAGCTATGGTGTGATTAGTTATATAAGTTTATTTATTTATTTGGATTCATCTCAGTTTATTTTCTTTAATTATTAGTGAAGGTAAAGTTAGAATCCTGATCCACACTCCATTAAAGTTGGTCGCGGTAATGCACCATAACGTTGATTGCCAACCACCATAAAACATTACGACGAAGAAGAAGAAGAAGAAGAAGAAGACCCATTTGGTGCTCATGACCTGGTTGCCGAGTGGGTGACGTCACGATTTTGGAGGGAAGGATACCTACACGACTTCACAGAAGTTGGATTGGTCTAAAGCCTGAGAAACGACGCTAGCGAATTGGTGGTTTGGCATAATCTGATTTGTGACTGGATCAGAATGGCAAATAGTAGTGGATTGTCGGAGGATGATGATATGGAGACGGAATGGACACAAATTGTGAGTGGTAGGAAAGGAGGAGGAGGGAGGAAGGATAAAAGAGATAGCCAGTCGACATCTGCAGGAAAACGGGCATTAGAAGAGGAGGAGGAAGTGCGAGATGTCAGGAAAAAGATTATGATGGAGGAAATTAAGGTCATTCTTAAGCTTAAGGTGGGGAGCACAATAACATCGATTAGTCCAATAACGTTGACAACTGGATTGAGGAAGGCAATTGGGGATATAGAAATGGCAAAGGTGTTGCGTGATGGCAGTTTGTTGGGGTGTAAAGTGTAAAAATGTGGAGCGGAGAAATAAAGTGATGAAACTGCAAACAGTGTGTAAGAAAGAAATAATGGAAAGAAGGATAGTAGGTGAGAGGAGGGGAGCTAGGGGAGTGATAACAGGAATCCCCATCGGAGAAAACTTGGAAGAACTAAGGAAAGTGATGAAAGGAGGTAAAATCACAGGAATTAGACGGCTGCAGGCCTTCAGGAACGGGGAAAAAGTGGATTGTGACTGTGTCAGTATTGCTACAGTTCGATGATGAGGTGCTTCCTGGAAAAGTGATGGTAGGCTACATGAGCTTGAATGTAAGAGAATATGTTCCTCTTCCGATAAGATGTCGTAAATATCAGCGGTGTGGTCATACGGCCAATGTATGTAAAGGAAAACTGTAACTACTGAGGAAACCACACAGCAGCGTATGGTGGCTGCACCGTCAGGAAGCAGGCAGTGGAGATTCAGAGGCGGTGAGGATGTGTAACAGTGAAAGAGAAGAGGGAGACAACCAAAGGCATCCTGAAATAAATGCAGGAACAGCACAGATACAAAAGGACAACACAGGAATATCAATGGACAGGTTAGTGCTGTTTTTAGCCTATGTCATTAATTGCTCAGAGCAAGTAAAAACCAAGACAGAAAAAATCTAAATCATAGTAAAGGCAGCGACAAAATTCCTAAATATGAAAGATTTATCCTGGGAAAACATACATGCTGACCTTAGTCAAGGAGAAGGGACCTCAGAGACAGCTTCACGTATCATAACATAATGCTATTACTATTACAATGGAATGCCAGAAGTCTGATAGCAAATGGACAGGAGCTTAAAGGCTACACTGATAAGTTAAATAGGAAACCAGATGTCATGCATTCAGGAGACATGGCTCAAGCCAAACCTGGAGTTCATTATTAAAGGATACACAACCATACGCAAAGATAGATAAAATGGAAATGGTGGAGGGTGTGCGATATTTATTAAAGAAGGTATAAAACATAGACAGTTAAGTACAGTACAAGAAATGGAAGTAGCAGTAGTTGAAATATGGTGCAAGAAAGAAAGTATGAGAATAGTAAACTTATATAACCCATGCAAAAAACTAGAAAAGGTAAAACTAGAGTCAATACTGGAACAGTGGAGAGGTAATATCATCTGGTGTGGAGATTTCAATGCGCACAGCACAGTATGGGGTGAATGAGAGGATTTAAATAGAGAAATTGTAGAGGAACTAATGGACGAAAAGGAACTGGTGTGTTTAAATGATGGATCAGACACAAGGGTAAATTTGATGAAGGGTACAGAGTCTGCAATAGATCTTACCTTGGTATCACAGTCTTCGGTCGGGGAAAGTAGGTGGGAAGTAATTAAAGGACGCACTAAAGTGAGTGATCACTATCCTATATTCACAAGAATTGGAGTAGAAAGGGAAGTAGAACAGGATGAGAGAGAAGGAAGATGGAAATTTGAAGAAGCAAATTGGAACAAGTACAGAATAATAACTGAAGGGAAATTAAAGGAGGTAAATATGAACCAGACAATTGATGACCTAAATGCAGAAATAAACTGTATTATAATAGGAGCAGCAATACAGTCAATACCAACAAGAAAACGTCAATACCAACAAGGAAAGGTAGGTGTCCTTGGTGGACACAAGAATGCACTTATCAAAATAAGGCCTTTAAAATCTTGAAGAAAACACATAATTTTCAGAATTGTTGACTATAAAAGAAAGCAGGCAGTAGTTAGGAGTATAGTAAAGAGAGTTAAAAGGGATTTTTGGAAGAGGTACTGTGACTCATTAGGAAGGACTACACCATTAGACCGAGTATGGGGGATGATTAAGAGGATGTCTGGAAATAGGAAAGAGTATGGATATCCTATAATGAAAGATGGGAGAAATGTAGTAATAGAAGGTAAGGAGAAAGCAGAGTTATTAGCAAGGACATTTGTTAAGGTACATAGTACTGAAAATTTGAGTAATGAGGAAAAGAAACAGAGAGATAGAACAATAGAAAAAAATGTAGAAGCTCTGCAGGATGTTGAGGAAGACAGAAGTGCAATAAATATGTTGTTTGATATAAAAGAGCTAAATAATGCATTAAGAAAGGCTGGGGAAACAACGCCAGGGAGAGACCAAATAAGTTATTGTATGCTAGGAAACTTAAGTGATAGGAGTAAAGGAATATTATTAGGATTATATAATAAAGTATGGGAAGAGGGATGTTTACCAAGTCAATGGAAAGAGTCGGTTATTGTCCCCATATGTAAGCCAGGTAAGGACCGAGGACTAGCGGAAAGTTATAGACCGATTGCCTTGACGTCACATGTAGGGAAAATTATGGAAAAAATGATAAACGAAAGGTTATGGTTTCATATAGAGACAAAAGATCTGTTAAAGAATTACCAAAGTGGATTTAGAAAAGGAAGAAGCACAATTGATCCGGCTCTGTGTTTAGAAAACAAAATTAGGAAAGCTCAAATTAATAAAGAGTGTTTAGTAGCTGTATTCTTTGATGTTGAGAAGGCGTATGACGGCGTATGTTGTGGAAGGAAGGGTTAATGATAAAGTTACATTAAATGGGAATAAAAGGGAGAATGTGTAGATGGGTTAAAAACTTCTTAACAGCTAGGTGGATATCAGTAAGAGCAGGAAAAAAATATAGTTCCAAGTATTTGGTGGAAAATGGAAATCCTCAAGGGAGTATAATCAGTCCGGTTCTGTTCTCAATTATGATAAATGAAGTGTTTAGTAGTATAGATGGGTCGATTGGTGTCGCACTATTTGCAGATGACGGAGTTATGTGGAAAAAGGGAAGGAATATAGACTATGTAGTCAGGAAAGTGCAAGAAGCAATAAGGAAAGTAAAGGGCTGGGCAATGGAGTGGGGTTTTCGATTTTCAGTGGCAAAGACAAAGGCAGTATTTTTCACAAAATGGTAAATTCAGGACCAGATTAAACTTGAACTCTATGGAGAAAGTTTAGAGAGAGTAGAACATTTCAAGTATCTAGGAATCTGGTTCGACAAGAAGCTTACCTGGTCTACTCATATAGGGAAAGTGGTTGAAAAGTGTAAAAAGGTATTGAATATTATAAGTATTTTAAGTGTTTGAGGGGTAGAGAGTGGGGAGCAAGCAGGATTTCTCTGAAAACTGTATATATTGGATTAATCAGGGCAGTGCTAGACTATGGCAACATAGTTTACCAATCAGCATCAAAAACATTATTAAAGAAGTTGGATACAATACAATATCAGGCCTTGAGACTCTGCTGTGGTGCCATAAAAACTACTCCAGTATCAGCTTTGCAGGTGGAAATGAATGAAATGCCACTGGAAATCAGGAGGACCCAATTAGCGCTAACATACTGGGCAAACTTAAAGGGCCACAAGGAGAATCACCCTACTCAGAAGGTGTTAAAACCATGCCAAGAGAAAGAAAAACGACAGATTAAGAGCTTTGGTTGGACAACAGGAAATACAGCTAATGGAATAGGGATAGGGAATATAATGTTAAGCCCCACAGTGTCATAGTTAGCCACTAGCCCCCCTGATCCTCGTGTAATCCTGTGTTTCTGCCCTTCCTTATGTCTCCTGGCTGTTCCCTGTCTGTCGTCGTATGTGTGTGTGTGTGTGTGTGTGTGTGTGTGTGTGTGTGTCTGCGTTCTGGCCTGGCTTCCTGGTCTCCTGCCCACGGCTGATCACCGGCACACCTGATTCTCATCTTCATCAGTTTCCACCGTTTATATACCAGGCACTTCCACTCTACCAATGGCAGATCGTCCCCGTACATGTGTACGCAACCTTCGTAACGGCCGCAAGTAAGATAAGATTAAAAGTGTTCTTTGTTTCTGCCAATATAGTAATCTCGGTTCTCTCTGTCATAGACACGCTCACTGCTGGTGATCACCGCCTCAGTCTGTCTTTCGGATCATCCGGCCAACCTTGCCCCCCTGAGACAGTCGTCTCTCTGAACTACACGCCCGGCCTCACTGATTCCTCGCCTGGTCGGCTCAGATCATCCCACCACGCTCGCCAGCCCAGAACCAGTCCACCTCGTCCCCGACCCGGCCTGGACGAGTCCCCGAGGTGGCCACGAACTACGGCGAATACCTTGTTTCACTACTACTATCTGCCCAATAAAGACTGTTTCCAACCTTTGACCTTTGATTAAATATTAACCCCCCCTCCCCCGGATCCTCCCTCCCTCCCTCCAGAAGTGCGTGGCGTTATGCGTGGACCAATGAGCATGAATCTGGCGTGGTTATCATGAGCCAATGAGCTTGAAGCATGCGTGGTGAGCAGGAGCGAATGGGAGTAAAGTAGGCGTGGGAATGAAAAACCCTGTAAATGAAATAATATGATTAAATAATTTAATCATTTAAGTGAAATCAATAGTATCAAAAGTATAAAAATAATTGACAAATTTACCATCTGTAAAATCTAATCTTTCAGGAGCAAAAGACACGTCCTTCTCTGTTGTCTGTCCGGTGCAGAGTGAGGTGTGAATGAATTGGAAAGATGTGGGAGGGTAGGCGGAGTTTGCGTGAACCAATGGGAGGGTTAGCCAATGGGAAAATAGGTTAGGAGGAGCTTGCGTGAAACAAAAAAATAAATAAAAGCAGAATATTACTGGTCTGAAACATCAAACAAGATGAATCAATTGAAGATGATCAGGCAGACGTCTGTGACGCATTATGAAAATGCAACACCAGGGGGCGCACCCAAGAAACAGGTGTTGTATTTGACTCGGATCCAGACACCTCCCCCCAGCGTGCTTCAGGAGGAATGGCTTTTAGAAAATGGAGGTGTGTGGGGATATGCATTCAATTATCGCAGTCAACGAACTTTGTTTTTACCAGCTGGAGAAAGGAGAAACGTTTGGACCCCTCACTCCAAAAGCAACGCTTACATCAGTGAACTGGTCTGTGCTGAATCTGCTGGTGTCAAACAACCTCAGAGCAAATGAAGGAAAGGAACCTGCGACAAAAGACAAACAGACACAAACGTTTGTGCGGGTTAAACAGGTATTTCCACCAGTGCTCGCCCCGAAAAAAGAAGAGACACCGCCCCCAACTCCTCCTCCTCCTCTGACTCCGCCCTGTAATTCATTCCGCTTAAAACGGGTACCCCTGCAACTTCAGACTCACACACTGAGAAAAAAATCATGTCTGTTCCTCTTCTACCGCAACCAGAAAGCACAGAATCACCTCCGATTCCCTTGTATCCTGCGACCCAGGATCCCGGATACCATCGGGACCCCTGCAGCAGCAGCAGCACCAGCACCATCTGAGGCTGAGAACCTTGCAGCAGCAGCACCATCCGAGGCCGAGACCCCTTTTACGCTACAACCAGTCAGTTTTGCATGGCATCATGATCCTACCTGGTGGCGCAAGCACCGAGAGGAGGGTGGGAATGCGACCATCCCTTCACCACCTCGCTGTCAGTCTACCCCGCGGAGTCCCATGGATGTGATCCCAGAGGAGAACCCTGCAACAGCGTCGCAGGAGCTTGATACAGCTCCTGAAGCAGTAGCACCACCGCACGTTGCGAGCCCTACCCTCGATACAACACCCCCACCTTCACCGCTGGGGACCCCTGACTGGATTCTACCTCCTCCAACACCATCTCCCTCCCCTGACTGGCCCTCTTCTACTTCTTCGGTATCCTCAACTATAAGCGTCTCACTACCCCCCTTTCCCAAGAAAGAGGACAAACCTGACGGGGTGCTCTCTGACCTATTTCTGAACACGGTGAGAGCCACGGTGGTTCGCCTGTTGAGCAAGGTTCTGACCAGGTACAGATCTGAAATCTGTAACGGCTGTCAAATTGATCACCCGAGCCAGCTACAACACGAATGTCTGTATGAGATGCCAGATTATTTCTTCCATCAACACTATAACGAGTTGACGAAACGGCTTTGTTTGTTTCATCAGAGCCATTCAACGGGCACTTCAGGCATGCCATATCCACGTGTCTGCATATAGAGTCCACGGCACTTCCGAGGCCTTTCTTCATAACCTCAAAAAGACAATACGCATCGGAGAGAAATTGGAGAAGATGTATGACGCTCTGATCGGTCAAGACGAGAAAAAGATTGAGCTGATGAACTATGTTGTGGACTCTTGGAAGGGAATTGAGTGATTTAAAAAAAAAGGGTAACTTTTGCAGAAAATTTCAAAATTATGTAGAGGAATGTGTAATCATTAATCAGTTAATCAATGTTTTAGATCAGGCGATTAAAAACAGAATCACCCATGTTGCGGATAACAATGTTTTTTACTTTAGAGACGAAGTCGCAAGACTAGAAAAGATTTTGGATGTTGTTCGAAATGTTGAAAATTGGGATCAGCTAGTAAGTGACACATTGCAAACAGTAAACAAATGCTCTGTATCTGATACCTTTTGTAAAATCATAAAAGAGATGACTAAAGATTCTTGCATGAAAATGTCTCATCTGTTTACTCTTTACACTTTATTTGTAGACGTTATGAGTTATTGTGTACAAAACAACATGTATCTGAATACCTGGAATGAATTGAGAGCATTACACAATGATATTTACCATAATGAAATGCTGTGTGTGTTTATAGTCAATAAAAAACGATTTAAAGAAGCTTGTGTCTCATTGTTGTTTTTCAAAAAACCCTAGAGAGGGCAGCCAGAAACATGACTGAAAAACGTGTCATGAAATAAGTGTATTATAAGCCCTCACATCCCGGTAGTTTTGGGGGAGTGGAACGACTACGCAGAGCTGTGCAGGATGAAATGGGGAAAAAAGTCAACGTAGAACAGGTCAAAGATTTTTTATCGGAACAGGACTCGTATACTCTGCATAAACCGGCCAGGATACATTTTGTCAGAAATAGAGTCTTTGTACCACAACCTCTAAATCAGTTCCAGGCAGACCTTTGTGATAAGCAGGCCTTGACCGAACACAATGATGGGTACAATTATTTACTCACGGTCATCGATGTATTTTCAAAACAGGCTTATGCCAGACCCTTAAAGACAAAAACAGAGGTCGAGGTCTCTAAGGCCTTTGACTCTATTTTAAAAGAAAGCCGGATCCCTGAAAAGTCACAAACGGACGCGGGCAAAGAGTTCTTTAACAAAAGCTTTGAGGGGTTGATGAAGAAACGAGGAATTAATCATTTTGCAACTGCCAGTGAACTGAAAGCGTCTGTTATTGAAAGATTTAACCGTTGTTGAAAACACTAATGTGGAGGTATTTTACGGCTACAAACAGCCGTAGGTGAGTGGATGTAGCTCTCGTGGGAGGTAGCTCTGACATAGATTTCATACCCCCTACACCTGGTTTAACATTTCTAGTGAGGATGCTTATTTTGAATGGAGGAATAAACCCCAAGATGATGCGTCAATGAGCGAGTTGTTCACCCGTAAGGGGTTTAGGGGAGGTTATTATCACAACCTGGACCAGCTCAAGATAGAGCTGCACGCCTTTCTTAGAAAAAATAACTCCGATATTTATTTAGGGTTTAGCTCCATTCAAAAGAGATTTGATTTTCAGGCAGGAGGTCAATATCATTTACGAGTTTACCCCCCTCTGGCTTACATCTTGGGGGTTCTCGGGGACGTCAGCACGCAGTATTTTAATCCACCCTGCTACCTACCGGTGGTTAAGCAACACATCGAAAACATCTTTATTGAGTTAAAGACGGATCAAAATAAACCTGTAAATTTTACCTTTGGGAAGACTATCGTGAAACTCCATTTTAGACCTTCCAAAAAAAATCCTCTGACAAAAACAAAATGATGCATCAGAGACTCAATCCTCACCGTTTTGTGAGTTATTATGAGAATCAAGTAGGGGGCGTTTTGTATCGCCGTTGGTGAAAAAAGGATTTGCCATTGCTAAGCCTCATCTTAAATCAGCCGCAAAAAACATTGCCTCAAAGGTGATAAGCCACGCGGTTAGTAGAATAGGGGGTCGATCCGGCAGTATGATGGTTTTAGCCAGACGACTGAGGAAGAGACCTCCATGGGCAGCGAGTAAAAGAGCGTAGGTCAAAAAAGAGAAAACCAGTTGGGAGAAGTAAGTCCAAAGGAAAGCACGCTGTTGTGAGCTCCAGAGATATATTTTAGACAAACAAATATGCCGCTTTTACATCACAAATCGGCCAAATGCACTATGGGTGAGCTGGATTTATTTTTAGCACCCATGACGCAACTATCTATCGAAGAAAAGCTCTACACAGAAGTCCTGCCATAGTACCAAATAATGGTCAAAAAAGGGGGTTAAATCAGAGAGCTTGGTTCACCTCGGAATCTAAAGAGCTTCACCTGCTAGGTCCCCTTCACGCAGACATATTTTTCTGTGAGAGGCTTCTCTTGAACTCTGTGGATTTGAGAATTAAGCTGACCAGAGCTAACAACGCCTTCTGTCTCGTGGGCAACGCCAGCAGCACTTTCCGTTTAAAAATACTGGGGGCCTCGTTGTTTGTCAAGAAAGTCACCGTTTCCCTCGCTGTGCGTTTAGGTCACACGTCAGCTTTAATGAGGGGGAACGCTCTCTACCCTTTATCACGCGTGAACGTAAAAACCTACTCCATCCTGGAGAATTCCAGAATATGTAACCAAGAAAATCTGTTCCTGGGGACGATGCCTAAATATCTAGTGATAGCCATGGTGAACCACGAAGCCTTCACAGGACAAAGAGATCTGTTACCCTTCAGTTTTGTTCACAACAACGTTGAATACATGGCTCTGTGTCAGGACGGGAGACAGGTGCCCGCCAAAGCTTTCCAACCTCAATTTAATCAGGGGTTATCCGTCAGAGAGTTTTACAATATGTTTACTGCTACAGGGAGACACTTGAAAGATTTACCTCTAAGCATCGACCGGGAGGAATTTCAGCGGGGGTACTCTTTGTTTGTTTTTAATCTCAACGCCTGCGAAGATGCCAATGCATTGTCGAGCGTTAAACGGAAGTTTAAGACTGGAAATGAGAGTCAGAGAACCGCTGCCCCATACTACTCTCATCGTTTATGCTTGTTACGAGTCTATTTTGGAGATTAATTCCAAACGACAGGTGCTTGTGGACTATTACTGAGCCAATACGAACAAATCACCACTTGGACGGGTTACTACGTCATTTACTAGGAGATGCTTTTTGCGGAGTGTGGGCCGCGGATCAGTTACCTTTACTGCGTCAGTCCTTTAGACTTCCAGCCTTTTTTATCATCAACACACACCCTGCACATGAACCAGGAGAGCACTGGTTGGCCCTCACTCTTGAGGAAGGCAGAAAAGGCAGCTTTTTTGATTCTTTCAGATTCTCCCCAGATTTTTCACATTATCCTAAAAGCATCTTGCAATTTTTAGAAAACCGTTGTGAATCTATTTTATACCACAACAGTCAGCTTCAACACGTTCTGTCTACGGTGTGCGGTCAGCATTGTGTTTATTATTTATGCCACAGAGCCTGCGGTCTATCTTTTGAAAATGTGCTGTCTTTGTATCAAGATGATGTGATGAAAAATGATGCTATGGTATCAAAATTTGTGAAAAAATATCAAAGTTGTATGAGGTTGCAAAGAGCCGGATCTTTTCACCACACCATCTGTTCTTTACAAATGTTTAAAGATTGTTACAACTTATAAATAAAGATGGATCTGGAGACGGTTAAATTCGTTTGAATCATTTTTTATTCAAATAAAGCCAGCTGGGGTATAAAGGTATATGTTTCTTTCGTTTTCCTGATCTTAACGGCGGAGGTGATGTTTCCATCTCATTGTCCCAACGTGGTGCTAAGGGCGTCTGTTTTTTCCCCTTCTTCAACACTAGGAGTAACCCCTCATCGTCATCGTCCCAACGCGGTCCTCCCTTTTGAAGTTGATATTGCTCGCGAGCACAGGGGTTACTCATCAAGGATGAAGGGATGTTGAGCTCACGTAAAGTATTTAGAAACCCCATCCAACCCTTGGGTTCTCTGGATTTTTTATGCGTGACGGAGAGATTTTTAAACAGGTCTAGCAGGTGTGAGCCTTTCACAATCTCTCCTTTATGGACAAACTCTCCAGAAGGAGCCCATCCGCTCTTGGTTAATTTCTTCATAATGTACTCTGCATTGTTACGGTACTGAATAGGTAGGTTTTGCAGCACCTCGCTAGCAGTTTCATCCAGCGTAACTTGTTTGTCTTCTCGCTGATTTTCTTGTTCCTCTGATTCTTCGGTTAGAGTCAAAGTGACACGACGGTCATCTTTCTCATCTTGTTTGATTAATGCTAGGTATCTTTGCAGCAGAGCGTTGTATTTTTTAATTTTATCATGGGTGTTCAAACCCTTTTCATTTAACACATCCCTCATTTTTACATCCAAATCATTTTCTGCCGTACGTCTCATCGTTTCCCCGGTGCTGGGAACAGAAGCTACCGACTGACTCAGACGGTTTAGCTGTTGCGGTGAAATCAAAAACATCTTTTGACTCATGATTTATCTTCTAATAAGCCCTCCCAGCAGCTCTCCAAATATTGGCACCACCGCTGACAGCAAAGGTAAAAGAAAACCTCCAGACTGTTTTCTCAGAGCCGGGTGTTTGGTTTTTAGTTTTTTTTTATTGGCCAGCAACCTGATAATTTTCTTTTGTTTTCTGAGTTTTATGTATTGAGCCGAGGTCAGGGGAATGTTTCCTTTAAGAGGTTCTGGACAATGTGCAGAAAACGTCTTTTTTTTTAATGATTTCACTGTCTAGCATTTTCCCCAGAATTCGTTTCCCCCCACCCCTAGGGTTCTGGATCACTTCTACGATAAGTTCTAGCTGACCATCAGCCATAACGGCCCAGTTAGACTGCACAACATGGAGTAAGAGCCTTTCAAAGTCGGCTAGGCTGGGGAGCTCGTCATTAGATAAGATGACCGAGACGTTACTATGGAGATTTTGCCCGCGCAGCTCTAACCGTACCGCATCTCGAGGAGTCGCGTATGCTAATGCTTGCTGTAGCAACGCATCCGCTTGTTGCAAAGTTGTATTGTAATAACCGCCGTAGTCCACTATTCTGCGTTAAGAGGGGGTGGAAAGTTTAACAACTGTCTGATTCGATAATTTGCAAATCGGCTTCGCAGCACAACGCTTGGTTGTGGTGAAATATGAGCACCTCCTTGCTGCACAGGAGGACTGGGTATGCTGAGATCGATATGGTTTGTGGGTGTCTGAGGGTCTGATAAAGCGGGACTTTGTTCGAGTTGGACATAATTTATTCTGATTGTTAGAAGTTGTTAGATGTAGTGGCTGTGTAGTTTTCATTCAAATCATTTTCAGTTAAATCGTTTTGAAAACCCGACTCATTCTGAAGATTTTGTGCTACTGAGTCTGTTAAACTCTCTAACAATTCAAAGACATTATTTATTCTGATTGTTTCGTTTGGTGATGATTCATTCACTAACTGTTCAAGGTTAGCGAGAGCTTGATTTAAAGCAAGGAGAGGATCTACAGGCTGTTCAGAGCTGTTAGATGTAGTGGCTGTGTCGTTTTCATTCAAATCATTTTCAGTTAAATCGTTTTGAAAACCCGACTCATTCTGAAGATTTTGTGCTACTGAGTCTGCTAAACTCTCTAGCAATTCAATAGCTACTAGTGTGTGTTGATCCATGACCTAATAAAAATCAAACACTTTTAAAAACCTTAAATCAACATCATTGCAATTTATACAGATGATAAAAATCACAGTCTGAAACAGTTTACAAATTGTCACAGTGTACACCTAACTTCTGACAGATGAGCCAAACAGGGTCTGTTTGCTGGAGACAAAAAAGAAAGAGAGAAACAAAAAAGAAAACATTAACTTCATAAATGGGCAGATCTCATAAAGACATCAGCCCCTTAAGTTTGGTATGTAAACAGACAGCCAGACCGTGTGTGTGTGTGTGTGTGTGTGTGTGAGAGTGAGTCTGTGTGTGTGTGTGTGTGTGTGTGTGTGTGTGTGTGAGTGAGTGAGTGAGTGAGAGAGAGAGAGTGTGTGTCACAACTTGTTGTGAAGACAAGGGTAAGGACCAAAAACAGCTGTTTTTACTTTAAGAGAGACTGATGAGAATAACAAATGCAAAAACCCTAGAATGTCATATTTATAGCATCTTATTCGTATATTAAAAAACACCAAGATAATACTTATGAGAAACACTACAACTCAACCAACGCCATTAATAGCTTATAACAGCACACAGTCAAATATACCTTATGAGACTCAGATTTGTAGAAAATTACATTTTAAAGCACAACCTATTTCATTTCACACATAGAAAACCTTCTTCACAGTCTGCACAGGAGTTGCAAGAGATGCTGCTCATGCAGGCTATTGCTAACCACAGATCGCAGTCTGCACAGGAGTTGTAAGAAATGCTGCATGTTGACATTTATCAACCGATATACGGACATGTATTCAGCTTCAAAACTTTTATCATTTATTTTTTAGTTCACATTTTCACAAAATCATTGCCTCACACAAGCTCCTCCTAACCTATTTTCCCATTGGCTAACCCTCCCATTGGTTCATGCAAACTCCCACATCTTTTCAATTCATTGAGGTTAAAATTTAATCGAAGGTCAACGGTCACTATCCATCATCCATCAATTAAAAAGTGACATAAAGTATAGCATATCTCTCTCTCTCTCCTGTGTGTCCTGCATTTGGGTCCTAAAATCGGTCTCACGACACACAGTACCGTTCTCTGTTGTCCCACCTTGGTTATTAGGAGAGATAATGGTGGACCTACACCTACTGGAAAGGAAGAAAGAGAGAAATATACATAGGAACCAAGTCAACAGATATATAGAGGGAAATCACACTGAGTATATTAAAATATACACTGATGCATATAAAGTAGAAAGTAGTAGTGTAGGAGTTGCATTCATAATCCCAGATTTAAATGTAGTGTCAAATATAAGACAAAGTTTTAATAGAATCAGATTCTAGTAGTGCGTTAACCAGTTTCAAGAGAATACAGTCAGAAGCAAGACAGGACATTATGCTGGAAATAGCGCAAACTATCTTCAGAGTTACAAAAGCAGGAATAATAGTGAAATTCATCTGGATTCCAGCACATATAGGGGTAGAAGGAAATTAACTGGCAGACAAATGCAAAATATGCAACTAAGAAAGTAGAAGTAAATATGATAGTAAGTTATAGTGAAGCTGAAGTTAAAAGCATAATTAAGGTAGAAATGAAAAAGAAATGGCAGGAAACTTGGAATAGGGAAACAAAAGGTAGGCAGTACTATAGTATCCAAAAGAAAGTAGGAGAAATGAGGGAAACCAGTAGATCAAAAAAGAACAATACATTATCTCGAGAATGAGGTTTGGGCATACTGGTCTTAATAGTACACTGAAGATAATTGATAAACATGGGACTGGTTTGTGTGAGTATTGTAACATGAAACAGTAGAACATGTAATTATAAATTGTCCTAGGTACGAGCAGAAAAGACAGATACTAAAAAACAAACTGGGAAGAGATCGCATTAAGTTCGGGTTAAAGGCTCAGGGCATGTGGGGTACAGGGCAAAATTTAGGATTTGGAAAAGACAGGACTTAAAAGAAGACTATAGGGTAGGATAAGACCTTTCTGATCCACACTCCATTTCAGAAGGTGGCAGTAATGCGCCAAAAGCTGTTTGCCAACCGCCATAAAACAGCAGAAAGTGCAGAACGGTACTGGCTGCCCGATCCGTTCTTCCAAATGTTATCGGACCAAATGGATCAAATTCTGATTGTGAACCGAATCATTTGGCGGGGGTTTTGATCCTCTTCTTTCACAATGTAAGTGTATGGGGAAAAGTCTTGTGGGGCCAGTGTACATGACGTTACGGACCCGGAAGTTGTAATTCCACGGTTTGGCCGCTATGTCAAATTGGCTTCAAAGCACGGCGCACTTCCTGGGGTTCGAAAAAGGACTGCACCAGTCATGAACGAATTTACTGAACATTAAATATGCTGCCGTGATAATGATATAGCATCTTACTAATATTTTTTTAAGTGTAAATTATTCTACTAAGAATAACTTACAGAACATATTTCGGCAAGCCCCAGCCGAAATAAGACTGCCCCCCCCCCAACTCAGGATTGCAAAGGCTTTAGATGATCAAATTGGGTCACGTCAGTCTTTGCGATCCTGAGCAATTAGTATAGTAGCGTATCTAGCACTTGTTAAATGTATGTAGCATTCGTTGCCGAAACATGGATAAAAAGAGAAAACCTGCGGCCAGTGGTGCTGAGAAGGTGTGCCAAAAAAAGAAAAAGGCTTTGCTGGCTGATGCCTCAAAGTGTGCTAAGATAATGGTTTTATTTAAACAGTCTGTAGGTGATGATGAGGATAGTGGTGAAGAGGCAGAAACATCAAAGAGTAGTGAGAAGTGAGGCGCTTTGTCATGCATACATGCAATGTGCTGTGAATTAGCTAAATAAAATAACCAAATATAATGTGTTTGTTAACCCTGGGGTTTCAATGTTAGAGTTCCGCTGCAGGTTTGACAATTTCCAAGGTTTAACCAGTCAGACTAAGAGCACAAACGTTTAGAGAAGTTTACGCTAAATTTCCCTAAGACTTTAAAATATGGTCATCAACTTCGACTGTAAATGGGTAAAATAAACATGTAAATTTTAGCATTTTCTTCTAGACTACTCATCAGTTCTTTTTCGCATTGTAGCCTATAATGCATATAATATTTGATAGCCAGCCCAGCAATAAAATGATTTGTTAAATACTTACTCTACAGATGAACATGGCTCTGAACAAGAAAGGGAAAGGATAGAGGAGGAGGGAGCAGGAACCAGCACAGATCCAATTAGAGATGCACTATTGAATCGTAGAAAAGGTTTCAGTCGTAGTCATCTGGACGCTGTTTTCAGAATCAAGACGTTTCGGCTCCCATCCGGAAGTTATTCTCAATTGTGAAAAATGGACCGGGAACTCAGAAATGTAAGCTACTCTGTCTTACTTAAGCCCTGCCCTCAGGAAGGCGTCTACCTGAGTATCTGCTGATTACTCTGCCTAGTTTCACCTGAAACTGACCTAATTGTTTCCATGATGGCCCAGTAATCAGCAATCAGGCCTATTGTTTTTGTGGCTGCACCTCCCTCATCACTATTGAATGTTATTATGTGACTGTCAAGTAAATTAGAGCACAATACATCATTCATATGATCAAGGTTGTCACAAGTTATTTATTGTTGCCTTACAAGAAATAGAATGAATGGCAAGTATGTTACATAATGCACCGCCTTGCATATGTCAAGGCTGGACAATACATCATGAATTGAATGAATACAACAATATTTGATGCTCATGACAGACAGTCCAAATGATGTCTGTTTTATGCATTTTTAACAGATAAATCTCAGTCAGACAGGGGAAGTTTTGAGGACATCTTTGCAAGGACCTCTATGGAGAAAGGTGTGTGACTACCAGCCAGTGCCACTGAACAACAGAATTTAAAAGTAATTGAAGCATAGATATGTTTTGCACTCTTATGTGGTCTTACTGATTGAATACAACTAATTACTGGTCATCTGGAAATTTCAGATGCAGTCAGACAACTTTGAAATTTTGCTTTCTGTACGCACAAAACGTTTTACATATTAGCCTAACACAAACAATACAAATGAACAGATTGCAGGTTTTTTCAAAATAACGATTTGTTGATCAACAAACATATTGTGTCAGTTTGAATTTGGTGTATCAAATTTGGGCCACTTGACAGCAAATTCCCAGGCTGAAAGACAGACAGACAGACAGAACACATCACTTAGTTTGGTTTCTTAGCGTGCTTGCTATTCGTGGTTGTAGATAGAATTTTCAGGAACAACAGGGAAGTGAAGGGACGTCAACAAGAGAGAGACACACTCACTGTAAAACAGCAGTTTTTACTGGTTGTACGTAACTCAACTTGTTTGAGCCATCTCTATAGCTCTGTTGAATTCCTAGGGTGCACTGCAGTTTTCAGAACATTGCAACAAAAGATTTCAGAAGATTCTGAAAACAACAATTTTGTACCAAACTGAATATTGCCATGGAATACAATGTTTTCTGATTTTAACTGTTGTCAGTATGATTAAGCTAATGTTAATTTATTGTATATTTGTTTAAGTTATTATTGTAATATTATATGTATTACATCATTATATTATATGAAAATACATACACTACAAACAGGGTGATACAATTAATATTGGTAATAATTATTCACAAAGCCAAATGTAATTATAACAATAGTTTTGGACATTGACAAACCTCAAACCTTCAACCTCACCTTATTTTGGACTAATATGTTTTTTCTAGGTGGGACCATTAAAGCATTATGGCCATCAGGGCAGTCATCATTCTGATCTCCTCTCATCTATTGCTAAGTTAGTGTATAGTGTGGCAATCAGAAGCATGTTGTTGTCTTTGACAGCCTCACCCAGGGCACCTGGTAGGTTGTTTGGGCCTACAAGGGCAACTGGGCAGAGAACTGCACAACTGCAATTTTCAATGGTGGTTAAGATCAGACTGGAGTAGCTGATGCAGAGTCAGAGACAGCTGTCTCAACATGTCATCCAGATAACACACACAGAATGTCTCAGGGTCAAATGCAACCTACATTGTTAACTGGTTCGGATGAACTCCAAAATCGCAAAAAAAAAAAACCTGCAAGTGTCAATATGGGCACTGCTTAGGAGCCTAGGCTAGAATCCAATGAAGTCCCGTTCCTATTGGTTTGGTGCTCTTTCACTGTTCACAAGTACTGCCATGTGGCTCAAGTTACTAAGATTACTACTCTACGTCCTGCATATATGCTAGGTTGCAGGTTTGTTCAAGGATTTATGCAATGTAGTAGCGCACCAGGGTGAGCGAGTGTGAATACCTAACCCCAGTGTCCCTAACCACTGGGTAGTCTAGAATCAGTATGTTAGAGGTCTCTCTCCTCCTAAAGGTTATTAGTATCTGATAGAGAATTAAAGGACAAAGCGAGGCATACCCCTCGTTCTAGGAATCATTCCTATCCTAACACCTTATAATGCTAACTCTTGTCATGCTATTGCTACCCTATCCAAAAGCTAACGTTAGCTATATGCTAACGCCAACCGCTAATGGTGTAGAATCGTGGTATTCGTTAAGGCAAGGGTTGGCTAAAAGTGCAGTCCAACGTGTTTTTCAGATGAAACGGACAGGTACACTGAACTGCAGGCTGAAGTAGTGTGTTTATTCCTGCGACCAACAGCAGCCCTCGTCCCATGCCTCCTGCTGAAGCACACAAAGGCTGTATTTTGCACATTTACAGTGGTGTGAAAAAGTGTTTGCCCCCTTCCTGATTTCTTATTTTTTTGCAAGTTTGTCACACTTAAATGTTTCAGATCATCAAACAAATTTAAATATTTGTCAAAGATAACACAAGTAAACACAAAATGCAGTTTTTAAATGAATGTTGTTATTATTAAGCAAACCTACATGGCCCTGTGTGAAATAGTGATTGCCCCCTAAACCTAATAACTGGTTGGGCCACCCTTAGCAGCAACAACTGCAATCAAGCGTTTGTGATAACTTGCAATGAGTCTTTTACAGCGCTGTGGAGGAATTTTGGCCCACATCTTTGCAGAATTGTTGTAATTCAGCCACATTGGAGGGTTTTCGAGCATGAGCTGCCTTTTTAAGGTCATGCCACAGCATCTCAATAGGATTCAGGTCAGAACTTTGACTAGGCCACTCCAAAGTCTTCACTTTATTATTCTTCAGTCATTCAGAGGTGGACTTGCTGATGTGTTTTGGATCATTGCATTATCATCCAGACAGAGTGTCTCTTCAACCCCTGTTCTTAGTAGGACACATCAGCGGACAGCTGCGAAAGGGAGAGTTAGCAACAAACCTTCCCAACAACCAAATGTGCACATGCAGAACAAATTTGCTCCACCGCTGCAGGACCCTGTATATCTGTCTGATGACCTGGATAACCTCATCTTCACACAGCAGGGTAAGGACTGAGAGTAAATCAGAAAGCAAAAGGCTACAGAGAACGCTAACGACTGGGCCTCTAACTCTGATTGTGGGTGATTTTGCTGTAAAAGATGCAAGAAACATGTGCAGTAAGAACACCAAATTACTCTGCTTTCCCAAGGATATGGTCTCTGACCTGAGAGAAAGAATCCTGCTGATCGTGGCTGCACACCCAAATGTGGAAAATATCATACTGTACATAGGGACCAATGATGTTATGAAACAACAGTCTGAAGTATTAAACAGGACTTTATTGATCTGTTGAACACAGTCAGCTCTCTGAATGCTGAGGTGTTTATCAGTGGCCCTCTACCAGTCAGAAGAGGAGTTGAGAGATTCAACAGATTGTTGGCACTGAACACATGGCTCTCAACTGCATGCACCGTCCATTCAGTGCACTTTATTGACAATTTCAACTTTTTAGACACATTTGTCACAGCCCCCACCCCCCAACCCACCCACCCTTCACAATGGCCTCAGAATCATCCACTCATCTCCCCAGCCTGATAAAAGTATGTCCAGTTGCTTATGTACAAAAACACAGCAGGCTCTAACTGATATCTGCCAGGTCCAGGTTACAAGGCTAATGGCACACATGACTCTTCCCAGGACAAGCTGGGGCCCTGTGTGCCGGCAGCTTTCTCAATTTCTGTTTTGATAGGTAAAGAACAGAGAATCACTCAACCAGTTCTGCAAATCTATCAAATTTAGCATTCATTCCTTGTCAGCCACAGCCTGTCACAAACAATTTGCCAGATAATTTGCTGCTCGCGTCCTCAATAAGACCAAGAAAGTGGATTGCATCTCTCCAGTTCTGAGGTCTTTACACTGGCTTCCTGTCTGTCAAAGAATTTATTTCAAATTACTACTATTGGTTTATAAAGCAATAATTGGTTTAGGGCCAAAGTACATTTCTGATCTTCTACTATGTTATGAACCATCCAGACCTCTCAGGTCATCTGGGACAGGTCTGCTTTCAGTCCCTAGAGTCAAAACTAAACATGGAGAAGCAGCGTTTATGTTTTTATGCACCATGTATCTGGAACAAGCTCCCAGAAAACTGCAGGTTTGCTGCAACTCTCAGTTCTTTTAAAATCAAGGCTAAAGACTTTTCTGTTTGCCGCTGCCTTTTATTAATCAGAATCAGAAATACTTTATTGATCCCCGAGGGGAAACTCTTTTTATTTTCTATTTAACTCTTTTTAAGTGTATTTAAATGTCTTTTTATATTGCCCTATCTTGATTGTATGTTTTATGTAAAGCACTTTGAATTGCCTTGTTGAAATGTGCTATACAAATAAACTTGCCTTGCCTTACATGCTACTGCAAACAGTTGGTTGATGTTGTAGGCATGTGATAGGAGGATGATGCCATCAAAACGTTTGTTCTGTTTTATCCTCCTAATGACACACTCCGTGTGCACCCTCAGTCTGGCTATGGCCTGTGTCTCCCAAACCTGGTGTGCTGGCATCTGCTTAGACAGCAAAGGTGGGCAGTACACCTTGCATTTGCAAATTAACATTCAGACTGATTAAGAATCTATTTGGTGCTGTATTCTTGCACGAAACATGCACCCAGGAGGTAAATAAACGAGACGAGATTCTTTATAATTTAACTTGTTGACATTGGTTTATGTAAACAGTTACACGTACTAATGTAAAATACAACTTATTACAAGGCTACTGGTTACCTGCTACAGAATCAAATGTCGGTGTTATAGCAAACAAAATGCTGTAACCCAAACTTTCGCTGGACTGTATTTCCTTTCTCAGACCCTATATTTCTTTGGACAGGTTTGGACCCAGGGAGCTCAGGGACTGATCAGTTATGTTCCATTGTGACATCCATGTGCTGTTTCTCCTCAGGAGGGACTGGTTCAATGGGCCGCTCTGTCCTCTCCCACACACTACGCCGTGGTTTTTCAATGGTGTATCCATTCCATTCAAAGAGTGTCGGTACAGCACCTTTAACAAGCTTTCTTCGACCATCAAGTGTTGTTGGCTCTATGAGCTGATCGTGGCAAAGTTTCTGCTGCAGACTTTGTGAGAGGAGATGGTGAAATAATCCCGGTTTATGTTTACAAGCCATTGTCTTCTCAGGTCAAGATGTGTCGGAAAGCTGTGGAAACTATGTACTCCATGAAATTTGGATGACACCGAACGAAGTGGCACACAGCAGTGCTCTGAGTATATCTTCTCATGTTTCTGAAAATGTTCCGTCTTAAACACTTTCCACCTAACTCTCATGATAAAAACTTAGATATTAATGTTATCAAGCTAGCTAGCTCGAAACCAACAGACGGGAAACGGATGAGCCTTCTTGTTTGGAATTGGAAGTATGTCACGAACCCTAGTGCATGTAGCCTATAGACTGCAGGTGCAACGGCAGGGCAATCAAAACTGGCGGGAGACACACTAGGGCAGGAAGTGAAGTAATCTGAAACAAGAGGAGAGGTGAGTAACAGAAATAAAACAGGAAATGATGAAAACCAAAAAACATGACCTAATGCTGCGTTCCAGACAACATGGAACTCGGAAATTTCCGACCTCCTACTAGAAAGAGTACAATGGAACTTGTAAACATGGGGCAAATTCTTCTACCCCCACATCAGGAAGAAGCAGTTGTCTGACGTCATACAACAATGATAGCACCCATGGGACGACTGTGGCTGAGTGGTAGAGCGGGTCGTTCACCAACCGGTTCAATCCCGACACCCTCCTTGGCCGTATGCATGTTTCATGCAAGAATACAGCACCAAATAGATTCTTAAACAGCAAGACACTGAACCCCAAATTGCTCCCTTGTGTGAATGTGATATGTAGTTGAAGGCTTTGAGTATATAGGTTCAAGGCTAAGTAAGTACATTCCATTTACCATGGAAGAACATTCGGCTACATTTCAATGAATGGAGTGGGTAGTAAATGGAATATGAATATGCATTCAACTTCATTTACATAACACATTTAATACAGAGGGTAAATTCAAAGTAGTAAATTCACTCACAAAGCGTGGGATATGGCGTCACCTTGTGAAATGTTTACAATGCGGGTCATTGACATTAGGTCTGGCAATACGAGTAATTTAGTGCTGCTAAACTTATCCACACTTGAGAAATGAAATAAAAACGATGAGCCGGCTCTCGGAAAGGAACTCAGTTCAATTCAATTCAATTTTATTCATATAGTGCCAATTCATAACAGAAGTTATCTCATTGCGCTCTTCCTATAGAGCAGGTCTAGGCGTACTCTTTATAATAACGGAGCCATAAGATCCGGCTCCCGTCAAAGAGCTGTACTTCCCATCCCTGTAACTCCAATGTATGTCCAGCAGGGGTAGTTGGTCGACCGCCTTTAGCTGTTGTACTGAAACTTCAGAGCTGGACTGGGAGCAGCCAGCTTTGATAACGTTAGCTAAAAGCCAGTCTGTGGCTTGTGTTCCCTACGAGCCGAGCTGCACCCATTACAAGGCACCAGCGGTGCTCGATTTGCAGTACTGGAGAAAAGTGAGTATTTCTTCTGATAATAAACATGTGTGTTTAGAGTGAGGGGACACTTTTTGTTTGAAAACAGCAGTGTTGAGGCAGTCAGTCAGTCGGGCTGACTGGATAATTTTCACAGGATCACAATGTGTTGTTCCAGGATTTGCTTCACGAAAAATAAGGGCAAAGAACTAAGGCTGTAGTTAGCTAGCTAGATTGCTCTCTGTAAAGTTAAACAAAATCATAATGAATTACTGATGGCTTGTGCTTTTGGAGCTTTTTCATTTGCGGTGGAATAAAAACGCGAATGTTATTAGGTAACGTTAACGTTACTCTCACCTACGAAACAGTAGCTCAGCTAACGTTAGCTAATGTAACAGTTAGCCGAAAAGCTACACCTATTTTAGCCCCGTCATTCTTTTTGTTCCCTGACTTCCCATTGAATGCGGAGTGAGGCTAATAAATGTTGCTTTGTGTGCATTAGTGTGCCAGGTGTTAGCTAGCATCGTTTTAACCTCAGCAGCCAAGTAGGTATAGAACAGAAGGGAGCCTTAGCGTTTTAATGTTCCCTAGTTCTGGTTATTATCACGTTAAACAACATGACACTTAATGTTGATACAGAAGCTGTCCATCCACTAGTACACTACTTACAGTTAAAGATAAGACACGACCTTTTAGGAAACTCTTTGGTGTTCTGGCAAATTGGTTTGGAGATAATCCACAGGGCAGCACTGTTTTTTGGTAAAATTTATATCAATCAATTTATGATTTTGAGTCACTGATTCGAATTTTTCCGCTACCAGAGGACTGTACCTTTACTGTTATTAAGGTGTGTGTGACACCTTTCAATATGTGACCATTCTTTTATCACTGACTTGACACCTAAGACGCTTGTCAGGCACAAATTTGACCAAGACTTTGCCCGGATAAGCAGAAGAAAATGGATAGATTGATGGATCCATGCCCAGTGTTACCTATTATAAGAGTAGGAGGCAGTTGTTTGGGATTCTAACATGCGCTGCCCTGTGGAGAGAGGAGTCTCTTGTGTCACTCAGCAGCTAAGAGAACCAGGCTGAAGGATGTGTATCTGCCTGTCTGCTTGTGGTAGTTTGTGGCACGAAGAGTCCCTGATTTTTGAGGGCTTGAAGAAACTCAGTTAAAAATTAAGCCAGGAATGTGTTTTGGTCCTCCAAGTACGAGTGTTGGAGGTCTTCAGTGATGTAGATCTATATTTTACAAGGCCATCTACACATGTGGACACTTCAGCCGTGAGACTTGGACAAACGTTTGGATGCACGTTGGATGCCTGCTCAAAAGAAACATGTTGTTCTTGCTTGATCTCATTCTTAAGCTTTTGATGCTGTTTTATTGACTTGCAAAATAAAGAAAGTGTACAAAATATGCAATAGCCAGATGCTAGAAGGAAGTAGGCTATTTAATACGCTTGCCACTTTCAGTAGTTATTGCCCATTTTAACAATTCTGAAACTACTGATATCGTAATATGTAATTGAAAGTAATTTAATTTCTGATTTAAGTTATTAATTACATATTTCAATATACATATTTTTAATATATAAAATAGTGAAAACAATTTGAAAAAAGCCCATCACATGTGCCAGGAGTCCAAGTTGAGGTCTTTAAATTGCTTGTTTTGGCTGAAAAACTGTCCAAAACCTAAACATACTCAGTTTACAACTATATCAAATAGGGAAAAGCAGCAAAACCTCACATTTGAGAAGCTGAGAAGTTTGCCATTTTTGCTTGATATAGGGTTGGGTGATATAACGATATATATACTTTGAGACAATATAAATGTGTCTTCTGTCAGAGAATGTGCTATACTGTGTATACAATGGTAGTTCTTTTAATGTCTCTGGGTATATTGTGCCATTGTGGACCATGTGGGAAATAAATGAGCAGAACATCTTTATGTTAATATTGGATTTCTACGTGATTTTTGCATAAATGTGAAAAAGTACCTGTAATTGTAAGGTCTTTAATTCACTACATTAGCCAAAAACAAACTTTCCTGTCTGGTAATTTTACCCCTAGCTTGATAAATGACTTAAACAGTTATTTGATTATCAAAATTGTTGTTGATACATTTTTTGTGGAATGACCAATTAATTGAATAATTGTGTGATCAGTAGGGATATGAGAATATATATCTGGGATTTGGTTTATGTATTATTATGATGTAATTATGATATGTCTTAAATGTTGTCTTTTTACTTCAGATAGCATAACAGTCAAGAGGAAACTATTTCTAAACCTATCTGACTGTTCCAGCTGAGTGAACTGATCAAAAATTCATCATATATTAACTTTGTTACTGATTAAAATGTTCATGTGTGTAAATACCTTTTGAAAGCACCAAAAGTCATACCCAGAATATTGTCACATCAATATAATGAAGGTATTTGATTTTTGTCAATGTTGTCCAGCTTCAAATGAAAATCAAGGACAGTTTTTCTTTAATGTGTAGTATTTTGTGATTTTGACACAGTTTGCTCTCCCGGTCTTTTCCCCAGGGGATTCATCCCTGTTGGTCACAACAAAAGCACCTGAGCTGAACTGGACCTCCAGCTCTGTAGGTAAAATAGAGCCACGTATAAACGCAGTGTGTAGTTTGTCACAATGTTTAATCTAATGAAAAAGGACAAGGAGAGGGAAGGAAGTAGGAAGGAGAAGAAAGATAAAAAGGAGAGGATGTCTGCAGCTGAACTGCGCAGCTTAGAAGAGATGAGCATGCGGCGTGGTTTCTTCAACCTGAAGAGGGAGGCCAAGCGTGAGTCTAAGAACAAACTGGAGATCTCCAACCCCATTCCCATCAAAGTGCCCAGCAGCAATGAGCTCACCCTCACTGACATTGAATCAGACGGCTTGAGCAACCGAAGCAGCATGGTTCTGGATGACCAGCTGAGCGCTGCCAGCTCCACCGATGACCTGAAGGGTGAGGGTGGAGGAGGACAGGACGGACACCGCAGCTCAGTACGTGATCGTGTGGCTCACTTTGGTTCACTTGCCAAGCAGAACTCCTCGCAGATGGGTCAAATGATGAAACGCTTCTCCTTTTCCCAGAGGAGCAAAGAGGAGAGCCCCTCAGAGGGCTCCACCCCCTCAGGCCAGAACTCTGCTGCCCCATCCCCGCAGGTGGAGAGCAAAGTTTTCAGCATGCTACGCAAGCAAAGCCTCAAGCAGCAGCCTGGAGCACCAGCCACCAAAAAAGTCTGCATCCCCGAAGTGGTCGACAAGACCTTCCCTGCACTGCTGCAGCTGCCGGCTGTGGTTGCACCAAGTGCACCAGAAACACGTGAGCTAGAGCTCCAACGCCGCAACACTGGCGACTTTGGATTTTCTTTGCGTCGCACCACTATGCTGGACCGCAGCCCTGACGGAGGAGTGTACCGGCGTGTGGTCCACTTTGCTGAGCCTGGCGCTGGTACCAAGGACCTGGTGCTGGGGCTGGTGCCAGGCGACAGGCTGGTGGAGATAAACGGACGGAATGTGGAGAGCAAGAGCAGGGACGAGATAGTAGAGATGATCCGTCAGTCGGGAGACACGGTGAGGCTGAAGGTGCAGCCCATCCTGGAGCTGAGTGAGCTGAGCCGCTGCTGGCTGAGGAACACCGAGGGCCTGCACAGGGAGGCCAGACATGTAAGCATCTTGTCCACTTACTATGTACAAACAGCTCTGTTTTGATATCTTGATTGACTGTCTTTCAGTTTTTTGTGATTTACTGCAGCAGAAACACAGCAATGTTCCAAATTCTCAGGAACACAGTATTTGGGTTCTGCTTTATTGACAAGCTGTTTCTAAGACACGATATCTAAGTGTCTCATCATAATGTGGGAGGTGACGCTTGCTGGATACCAGTAAAATCAAGGTGTCCTGCTAACTATTTGTGCCTTTTATTGGTTTGAAAAGAGAGCTTCAAGACTTAATGAATTGAAAGAATAGCATGGTTTTATAATTTTTCTTGCCTTGGCTTTACAAAGCATTTATTAAAGTTGTGCTTTTTCGCAGAGATAACACCTTTTGGTATTACTGTAAATTCTGTGATAATTTCTTCAATTGCATTTTTTTTTTTTTCTGTGGCGGCAAAGATTTTGCTGTGGCGGCCTGCCATGGCAAATGTTAGGATATCAGCGGAAACACTGCCACACAGCAGCCTACTACACAACACAAGAGCCACAGTCTTTGACCAACAACCCACATTAGCTTTCCTGCTAAAGTCTCCTTCTTATCTAACTTACACATATAACACACATCTTGTCCTGCACCTTAGATCGTTGAACGAGCCACCAAACAAACATTCACTGGGAAAAGTGCACTGCTAATGTCTGTTTGCAGTCTAGATAGCTAATTAGCTGCAGTACATTAAAGAGCATGTAAATGGTCTGCAAATGTCACTTTCAAAACACAGTTACAAAGTGCTTTACAACAAAAACATAGCACACGTCAACAAAAAGCCATATTGAAAAAGTGGGTTTTTACAAGTGATTTAAAATTGGCAACAGAGTTTGCAGCCCTGATCTCCTCAGGCAGGTCGTTCCACCATCTCGGAGCTCTAACTGCAAAGGCTCTGTCACCTTTGAGTAAATATCAGGATCATGGAACAACCAGCAGTGAAGCACCAGAGGATCTCAGGGTGGGGGAAGGGACAACAGGACAACAGATCTGCTAAATAACTTGGGGTAAAGTCTTTCAGGGCTTTGTATGTAATCAATAATATCTGAAAATCAAGCAGAGTTTTGGATGAGCTGGAGACCGGAGAGGGATTTTTTTACTGATGCCAGAGAGCAAGGAATTAAAATAATCTAATCGACTAGTTATGAAGACTTGAATAACAATTTCCAGATTTTTGGCAGAAAGAAATGGTTTGGTCCTTGAGATCTTTCTGAGATGATGAAAACAGGATTGAACCATTGAGTTAACATGTTTGTCAAACCTGAGCGATTATTGACTTATCATATATGGACATGACCTCGATCATTTTTGCTGACCTCGATATTGCCCATTGTTTGTTTACATAAGAATGTAACCAACATTTAGCCAACATGATGCCAGAATCAACAACAGGGTTTTCCCAACCATCACTATATTGCCTGTTAAGGAATTAATGATTCTATAGCCTATCTCTGTGCCAAATGTTTAATATTTATTTAAGTGCAATTTTGTTAACAGAGCCCGAGAGTCCATTTTATTTATTGTTTTGGTTGTTTGATTTTATTTATGTTTTTATTTAGGATGTTTTCATTTTTCTTTCACATTCCAATTCCAATTCTCAATGTTCTTGAGAATTTTAAGTTAATTAAAAGGGTGTACTTGCATTATTATGCTTATCATTATATCAGTGGCATAAAATTATTTCTGGGACAATATATCGTCCACCAAAACTAGTTATCGTGACAGGCCTAGAGCCAAAACTGCTTGACATTTGAATATTAGCACTATCTTGACCTATGATCAATATTTTGGTCTTTTCTGAATTAAGCTGCAGGAAGATTTGTGGATGTCATGAAGGCAGTTTAGCAGGTTAACAGTGTTCTGATCTTGTTTTGCAGGGTCACAGATTAGGTAGATCTGAGTATCTTCTGGGTAACAATGGAAAGTGATATTGTGTCTGCATGTAAGGTGGCTAAGAGGAAGCATGTAAATGGAAAAAACAGTTGGACCCAGCACCTTGGGGGACTCCACACTGAACACCTGTTGTAGCTGACCTGGCATCAGCAGTTTAAAATTTGCAAAATAAAAGGGAACACTGTGTTAAAAACTTCCTTTAGAAATTTTACAGGCAAAATATCTAAAGGGCATGTTGAGGGTTTCTTTTTCATTACCATATCAGTTAGTATAGCCAGGAAGATAGTATTAAATGAGCAGGGAGACGGCACAGGGCTTCTCAAGAGTAATTGGAGAATCTAGTGGTGAAATGACACTTCTTATATTCGTGGTCTTCTGAGAAAAGAAGGAAAGAAATTCTTCACAGGGGTGGCATCTTAAGATTTGGCCCGGGAGGATCAATGACACTCAAAATGTTGAACAACCTTCTTGGATTTGACTGATTATTATCGATTAGAGTAGCAAAATATGTAGTTATAATAATAGTAATAATAATAATACTAATAATAATAGGTAATAGTTCTAGAATTTTTAACCTCTGCGTTAAAGGTCTTAAGGAGAGACCCAAGAAGTTCCAAATGAACTGTGAGTCGAATCTAGTCAGATTTTTGGACAGCAGTTCAGCAAATTAACTTATAAAAGTGGGATTATATCTAGGTGGTCTATATATAATGAAGCACAGGCACTGAGATTTTCCTTTAATCAGGAAAGGAAGGGCTTCTAAAGAGCTAGACTGCCCCAGATCGTTGCTGGTGCATTTGAGGCTTTCTTTAAATAAAAAAGCAACCCCACCACACCTGCCTGTTAGTCTGGGCTGGTTTAAAAAACAATAACCAAGCGGGCAGGCTTCGTGAAGGGGAACATGATCATTTGGTGACAGCTACGATTCTGTGATCATGAAGAGATCTAAATCATTTGAAGTGATCTCACATTATGAAGGGCCGACCGAAATTGCTTGTGTGGACTTGCCATGGGAAGGCAAGGAATTGTAATTAAATTAGTTGTACCTTTTTTATTAGAAAATAACTGCTGTGCTTCTGCCCAGTGGTTGCTCTTCTACCACAAATAGTACTTATCTTGTTCAGTTCAGATTAATCTGGACACTGTGGAGGAGGGGTTGTACTGGATAGTCAGCATGGCCATTTATTATTTATAAAAGCTGCAAATCTTGCTTTGAGCTAATTTGTGCCCTTTTTGTTAGGGTGTAAATATCTTTTTTTAAATAAGTCTCACCTATTCCAGAATACATAAAAGTGGTCAATGAAGCTAAAACTGGTAGCAGAGCACAACCCTTGAAGCCACTGATTAGATTACAACTAAAAAGCCATGTAGACTAAATGTGATTTCAGTTAGACTTTAAGGTACACACAAATTTAATGGCACTGTTTGTTTTTGTTATATGTATTTATTTGACGCTTTTATCCAAAGCGACTTACAATAAGTGCATTCAACCATGTGGATACAACCCAAAAATTAGATGCACCGATTATGAAATTGTGGACCGACACTGATTGTTTAAAATAACAATTTGGCCGATAACCGATACCGTTATTTTTGTTGTTATTTAATCCCCCTTTTGTGCCAGTGAAACAAAGAAATCTTCATTATGAATGAGCACACATTTCACTTGACAAAGATTCTTCCATTTTGTGAAAAATAACCTTTTTAGCCTGCTATACATTAGCCTACTCAATGAGAATTTTTCAGTACATAGCCCAACAAAAATATTTTTTGAAACATAACTGTAATTAAATTTAAATGTAAAAGTGACTCTAAAAGCAATAAAATATAAAATAATATATAAAAGATAAATAATTAATACATAAAAACATAAATAGGGTTATCTTTCAGCACTTGTGTTTTTCATACAGAATACAAAGTTCTTGTGTTTCCATTAAGCACAAACTTACAGTAGGTTGGGCGCTGCAAAGAAACCATCCAATTGTTGTGATGCCCTCGTCCTTTGCCTTTTGAGGCCCTTTTCCTCCAGAATCTTCTCAAACATATCATGCAGAGTGGGTGGTGCCCCGTCCTCTCGTGCCCTCTTGCGTGTTATCAGCTCTCTCTCTCTACTATGCGTCTCATCTCCAGCACCGGCAACAGGCCTATCCATCAGATGCGCCTCAGCTGTTGCTTGTGTGCGTTGTTTAACATCCTGATCAAAGTAGCGGCCCTTATATCTGGGATCCAGTGATGTTGTAATGCAGAAAATGGGATCAGACTCGATTTTGATAGAATAGTTTTTTGTTTGTGTCAGCCTCCTTGCTTAAAAGATGTCTCAGGGCTCTCACTGAGGGGAATCACATTAGCAGCCGATGCCTCTGATGAGCTGACTTCTTTTGTCAGTTGTTCAAACGGAGAGAGAAGTGTGATAAAGTTTTCAACTGGTGAGCAGTGAGGGTTGCGGGGAGGTCGTAGTCTGCAGCATATGTTGCAAGTGCATGCTTTTGTTCCAGAAGGCTTTCTATCATGTAGAATGTAAGATTCCACTGAGTGGCAACATCTTGCTGTATCCTTTTTGGTTTCATCCCCACTGGATCTGCACAGCCTGCAGGCATGAGTAGGCAAGGGGTGAGTGTTTAAAGTGTCCCACTATCTTTCGGCCTATTGCCACTACATCCAAGATGCTGCATTGGCTCAGCAGTCAAAACTAGCCAGACCACTATCCATCATAGCTTTTGCCATATTTCTGGCATTATCACTCACAACAGCATGCATTTCGGATTTTCCATGTTTCAAACATTTTCTCAAATGCCTTTGAGATAGCAGGTGTGGAGTAAGAGCCTGTGAACTCCTGGGAGTGTAACACTGCTTTTATCAAGTTAAAATCTTTGTCAATCCAGTGTTGCAGTAAATCCACTGTTGCTGTGGTTATCGACTGAGTCTTGCTGGTGGTGGTTTGTGGTTTCTTGGCGTACAGTTCATCTCTCCGTTTTTTCCGGCTTTCAAGTAATCGTTGTACACTTCTAGATGTCAGCTTTTCAAATGGGCGATGAGATTTGATGTGTTAAAATTCTTGCTTGTTGTACCTCCTCTTGAAATTCCATTATCGACTTCTCATTCTACCTTATCGTTCCCTTGCTGCGACCGACACAACCCCTGTGCTTTATACAACTGAATGCCATGGAATGAGATGCAAATGAATGGTCTTAAAATGACAATGTCGTTTATCGCAATTATTGCAGGGACAATATATTGTCCAACAAAAGTAGTTATCGTGACAGGCCTAAACATTTTCTCTCAACAGAGCCTCAACTCGTCTAAACTATAACCTGTCCACGTTTTCTCACAAAGTGCCCAGTGTCAGAAATTCTTCTCAACAGGCAGATTTACTTCAAGTTAAGCACAGCAATGTCCCAGATTCTCAGGGGTATTTGGGTTCTGCTTTATAGACAAGTGTTTCTAAGACATGATATCTAAGTGTCTGATCATGATGTGTGAGATGGTGCTTATTGGAGGCAAGTAGAGTCAAGGTTCCCCGCTAATGTTATTTGTGCATTTTATTGGTTTGAAAAGTAGAATTTTGGTACTTATTTTAGCACTCTAATGCAGAGTCCATATCCTATTGTTCTGTATGCTTTGTCAACAATGGCGCACTGCTTTGAATCACCCACACATATTTTCTCTGAGAGTGAAAAGCCCTTTCTCTTTCAAACATTATGTAACAAGTACAGAGTACTAATCTGCACTGCAAACATTTGACATAATACTGTGTGTGTGTGTGTGTGTGTGTGTTTCTCTCTTTAGATAAATCCTAATCCTCTACTCTTTCTCTTGGGTATACTAGGTAACCAGACTCAGGGTTAGATTACAGACCCCTATGAATTGTTTGCTAAAGGCTATTGTCTTTATATTGTTATACTCTAGTGTATTTTTATTTACTTTTCCCTACACTGTTGGAATGTCCTTTGGTAACCACGTGTGGCCAACAGTTGAGAGACTTCTTGGTAGACTCTCTCATTGCGCGTTGCTCCATCCAGGGTTAGGGTCTCGTCATTGGCAACCAAACAGAGGAACGTCTGCACTTTGTCAACTGACCACGGCATGGTTTGCGGGGGTGCCATAAAAAATTGCGGTTGCTCTTGTAGCTTGGCTATTTAAAAATGGCAGGTTTGTGCAGGATGTCCCATGTCGCTTAAGTGACTATTCTAGTGACGATTCTCTCTGACCAATCAGCAGTCTGCAGTGTTTTAAGTCCAACTTTTAGGGTCGGCTCAGCTCGGTTCGAGTTGAGCTGTGCCATACCATGCCTTTTACCATGACTTTTTTTTTGGCCTTTTTGGTATGATGATCAATTTCCTAGATTAGATAGAAAGTAGTCTACGCTTTTTTTTTTCTTGGTTACCTCACAGCAAGAAGGTCCGAGGTTCTGGGCTTTGCTGGAGCATTTTGGTGTAGAGTTTGCCTGTTTCCTTCCACAGTCCACAGACATGCAGGGTAGGTGACCTGGTCATCATAAATTACCAGTAGGTGTGAATGGTAGTCTGTTTATATTTTAGCCCTGTGATAGACTATCCTGGGTGTACCCCGCCTCTCGCCCAGTTTGAGCCAGGATAGGCTCCAGCCCCCCGTGACCCTGCAAAGGATAAGTGGATATAGATAATGGATGGATGGATTGATTTATAAATGGTTTATAATTAGACATATTAATTTAATCCATAGGGCAGCCTGTGGCCTGCATGGAGTATTTGGTACTGGAAAAGTATATGGGAGAGGGAGGCATCACACAACAGCGATGCACAGTGGCTGGTGGCTCTGAGAGAGGACCACAGCAACCTCCCTGAACAGAATCCAGTTACCATCACAGTGGCAGACATCCAAGAAAGAGTCTCAGGTATGAAAAACTGGGCAGCACTGGGCTCTGACAGGATCCACACCTACTGGTTAAAGAAGCTCACTGCACTCCACGAGCGCCTAGCAGCACAAATGAACCAGCTGCTAAGGGATGGGACGCACCCTGAATGGCTTACCGAAGGGCACACAATCCTGATCCTGAAGGATCCCTCAAAGGGTACAGTCCCATCCAACTATCGGCAAATAACCTGTCTCTCCACAACATGGAAGCTCATGTCAGGCATCATCGCAGCTAAGATAAGTGTGCACATGGATCAATACATGAATACAGAAGGGCATCGGCAAAGAAACCAGAGGAGCCAAACACCAACTCCTGGTTGACAGAACAGTCGCCCAAGACTGCAGAACCCGACACACCAACCTGTGCACTGCCTGGATTGATTACAAGAAAGCATATTACTCAATGCCACACACATGGATCACTGAATGCTTGGAGGTGGTGACAAAGAGAGGGAAGATAGTCCACACAGAAGGGGTCTCACTACCAGAAGGAACAATAGCAGACATTGAGGATGGTTACAAGTACCTTGGAATACCACAGGCAAATGGCAAACTCGAAGAGGTAACAAGGAAAACAGCAACTGCCAAATACCTCCAACGAGTAAGGCAAGTCCTAAGAAGTCAGCTCAATGGCAAGAACAAGTCCCAGGCAATAAACAGCTACGCCCTGCCAGTGATCAGATACCCTGCAGGAATAATAAGGTGGCCAAAGGAAGAGATACAGACCACAGACGTTAAGACACGAAAGCTTCTCACCATGCATGGAGGGTTCCATCCCAAATCCAGCACCCTGAGACTGTAGGCTAGCCGTGAAGAAGGCGGCCATGGACTAGTGAGTGTGAGAGCCAATATCCAGGATGAAACATCCAAGATCCACAAGTACATCAAAGATAAGGTGCCTATCATCAAAGATCCCTACATGGGATGTACCACCGGAACATAACTGAAGTAGCTGACATCAAGAAATCCTACCAATGGCTAGAGCGGGCCGAACTGAAGGACAGCACAGAGGCACTCATCATGGCTGCACAGGAGCAGGCCCTGAGCACCAGAGCAATAGAGGCCCAGATCTACCACACGAGACAAGACCCAAGGTGTAGGCTGTGCAAAGAGGCCCCTGAGACAATCCAGCACATAACTGCAGGGTGTAAGATGCTGGCAGGGAAAGCATACATGGAGCACCATAACCAAGTGGCTGGCATAGTGTACAGGAACATCTGCATGGAGAATGGACTGGAAACCCCGAGGGCAAAGTGGGAAACACCTCCAAGAGGTAGAGAATGACCGAGCCAAGATCCTGTGGGACTTCCACATACAGACTGACAGAATGGGAATGGTGAACCAGACATCGTGGTGGTGGACAAACGGCAGAGGAAAGCCGTTGTGGTTGACGTGGCAATACCAAGTGATGGCAACATCAGGAAAAAGGAACATGAGAAACTAGAGACCAAGGGCTCAGAGAAGAGCTGGAGAAGGCTTGGAAGGTGAAGGCGAATGTGGTGCCGTGGTCATCAGAGCACTCGGGGCAGTGACCCCCAAACTGGAGGAGTGGCTACAGCAGATCCCTGGAAGAACACCAGACATCTCAGTCCAGAAAAGTGCAGTACTAGGAACAGCAAAGATACTGCGCAGAACCCTCAGGCCTCTGGTAGAGGACCTGAGCTCGAAGGATGAGACCACCCGCAGACGGTGAAGGATGAAGTTTTTTAAATTCTATCTATCTATCTATCTATCTATCTATCTATCTATCTATCTATCTATCTATCTATCTATCTATCTATCTATCTATCTATCTATCTATCTATCTAATTTATATTATCGATATACATACAGTGGTGTGAAAAAGTGTTTGCCCCCTTCCTGATTTCTTATTTTTTTGCATGTTTGTCACACTTAAATGTTTCAGATCATCAAACAAATTTAAATATTTGTCAAAGATAACACAAGTAAACACAAAATGCAGTTTTTAAATGAAGGTTGTTATTATTAAGGGAAAACAAAATCCAAATCTACAAGGCCCTGTGTGAAATAGTGATTGCCCCCTAAACCTAAAAACTGGTTGGGCCACCCTTAGCAGCAACAACTGCAATCAAGCGTTTGCAATAACTTGCAATGAGTCTTCTACAGCGCTGCAGAGGAATTTTGGCCCATTCATCTTTGCAGAATTGTTGTAATTCAGCCACATTGGAGGGTTTTCGAGCATGAACTGCCTTTTTAAGGTCACGCCACAGCATCTCAATAGGATTCAGGTCAGGACTTTGACTAGGCCACTCCAAAGTCTTCATTTTGTTCTTCTTCAGCCATTCAGAGACCCCACAACAACATCCAAAGAACTGCAGGCCTCACTTGCCTCAGTTAAGGTCAGTGTTCATGACTTCACCTTAAGAAAGAGACTGGGCAAAAATGGCCTGCATGGCAGATTTCAAAGACGAAAACCACTGCTGAGCAAAAAGAACATTAAGGCTCGTCTCATGTTTGCCAGAAAACATCTTGATGATCCTTTTTGGAAGGTGTGTGTCCCATTACGTCTGACGTAAAAGTAACACCGCATTTCAGAAAAAGTACATCATACCAACAGTAAAATATGGTAGTGGTAGTGTGATGGTTTTTTTTCTATATATATATATATATATATATATATATATATATAAATAAGAGAGAGAGAGATATAGATAGATCTATACACACACAGAGATTCCTTAATTTGTAGTTAGATTGTAAAATTGGGTTTGGGATAGTTGGTAAGAAAATGTCAACAATTTTCTGATTGATTAATTGATTAATCAAGTACAGAGTAACCTAGTTTGTCAGTTATTTAGTCTTAAAAGTCATTATATTTGTACATGTTTAACAGTAGCCGAGTGTCCTCAAGTAGGGCCTGCTTGGCAGCATCTGTCTGCCTTGATTGGCTTTGCTTCAAGGATCCCTGTGACACAGTCAGATAGGGCTGGGTACCGAACTTAGATACTTTTATGGCACCGACCAACATGCCGCATGCTTATTGCTGGTGATTTGCTGTCTAACGTTACACGTCGTAAAGCCTTGCTTCCTGCAAGGCTTTACGACACTGTTACTCCCAGAGACGGGGCTCGCTGTTTGGGTTTTTTTTTGTTTACTGCCAGCTGCTTACCTGCACAGACAACTAAGTGAACTTTGTGCATGCTGCTTGTTAGTTAGCCAATGCAGCTTAACCTGTATCTGCTTGTTGGTGAGTCCGTTCACCACATTGTCCACCGGCATGAAAGCCCCGGCTCATCCTCTCCAACCCGGGGATGGATAACCTGGAGCAGAGGCGGAGAGTGTTTCTGACGGCAAACGTGGTGTTGCTTAATGTTACAGACTGGCAGATGGTTGTCAGCCGAGCTAGCTATTCTTTAGCACAGATAAAGTAAGAGGTCTTACTCTGCCACTATTTCCTAGTACCAGAAACGTCACCCACAGTCATTCCCTTCTTCTTCTTTGGATTAGGCAGACAGGACGCTACAATGGCGTATTGCTGCCATATAGACATTTATTTATATTTTATATAGTCCAATACTGTACAGACATACAATTTTCTTCATTTTAGTCCAGTTATCCAGGTTGAGTAGTGCAGAGTAAAAACAGTTTCTTCAGCTGCTCCCAGGTCTTTGAACAGCTTCGTTTTGAAGTGAGTAATTGTACTGTAATGTGTATTGAATTTTCTATTTGTTAAAATGAATTTTATAAAATTGGTATCGAAAAGGTATTGTTCAGGAACCGGTATCGAAGTCAAGGTATAGGTACCGGGACATAAATTTTTTTTAAACGATACCCAGCCCTACAATCAGACTGGTCCCTCTCACCACAACTGAATTCATCTACTCTGAGAGGCAGGGAGTGACTCTATGTAGCCCATGTTGTCCTTTTCCTTATGGGAGACTCTTTCTCCACAGTGGCTGTTTATTGGAAAAATCCCGCTCTGCCTATGACTGGATAAGAGACTTACTTTGTGTCATGTGAGGAGCTGCTATAATGATTTCCATGGAGCAAACAGGAAGTGCACACCAGAGGGACCTTTGTTTAAGTGTATAGGCAGTGTTGGGTCAAACACGCACACATTTCCCCTCCTTTAACTTCATGAGCCTATCTCTGATTTGTGTGTGTGTGTGTGTGTTGAACAGCAGGCCTGTCTGTATGTCTTTGTCCATTTTAATGGATATCACCAGCTTGACTGCTGGTTTAAAGGTTCTCTATATGAGATTCTGAACATTAGCAGAAAACAACTATTTGCTATGTAAAGATATAGTGGAGTAATAGCGTCCTGAGCAGAGTGCTTTGTTTTATACAGCATGTCCGGCTGCGCGTCCATGTTAGTGCATGTGAGTTCCTCCCTGTGAAACTGTTGGCTTTGAGGAGAGCTGTTTCTTTTCTCGTCTAATGTGGTGAATTAAAGATTTATTTCGACCAAACCAGAGTTGGTGATTGTTGGAACAGTGAAAAGACTAACAAAGACGGTTTTGGTGAGTTTCATTTTGTTTCTGTCTAGCTTGAATGAATTGTGTTTTACGAAGATCTGCGAGGTAAAATTACTATTTTTCTCAATGGAATCTGGTGGACCATAGTGTCCATTTATTTTGGTCTGAGATGCTGGTGCTCAAGTGCGACATTTAGCAGCAGTGAATGTCACATACAGCTTCTTTACATCCAAAAGGTACACTCCTTATAGTATGGTACGATGGGTGGTGGTTTACAGGTTACATCATCTAAAGATGAGACAAAGAAAGAGACTGTCTCCATCCGAAGTTATCAGTATAAGAAGAACAGAGACTTCTGGGAAACTTCTATATTATGATAGGAACATCTAGTGCCCCATAACCCAAAACAATAATCACAGGACCTGAGGCCTCCTTTGTGAAACCATACTTTAGTCCAAGTGTCAAATTCTGTTACACCCATAAACCCCTTAGTCACCCCCAAATTTCTCCCAAACTTAGCCTCTCTGCTGCTCCTGCTGCTTCTCCAAACGGGGGCGTGCCGACTGCCGTCTAAGATTTAGTTTGATTTATAGATCTGTTTTTTTTTTTTTTTTTTTATTACCTTCTCTACTTTTAAGATCATATTGTTATAAACACGTAGCTCAAAAGTATCGGCTTTTGACAACCTTAGTGGCGTGGCAGTCCACCACAGGTGGCTTTATGCAGAGAATCCGTGCTACCTGACGTGTGGATCATTCCCTGAGCAAAGGCCTGGTCCAGGTCACTGAGTTGTTCCAGTAAAACCTGATGTGCAGCATTCAGCGCTGTAAATGCAGACAGAGCTGATTGGGACTGACTGTGCTTAACTTTTCTACCGGCTCCTGCTTTCTGTCTCATACTTGCTACCTTTTCCTCTCCTCCTGTGTTTGGCAGCAGGATCTGGTATTTTCCAGGTGCCTTAGCATGAGGTCTGTCTAGAAGCAGGTGGACTCATTTGAATATTTAATTTATATTCAATATTTAATCAGTTCACTCAATTCAATATTTAATAAATATTTAATACAAAAACAGAATAACAACCACCAAGATTCTTCTTAAGGTCATTTGTGGGCACTGGCTCCTGATACTGTAGTCTTTCAGTTAGAACTTTGCAGCAGTTGAAGCATGATTGATTGGTCTATTGACCCATATGTAGACATATTAATTCTATTTTAATTTTTCTATTTCTAATGTTGTTGTCATGCTTGCTGTAACAGTAATACAGTAGTAGTCTTATTTTTAATTTCAAGGCACATCCATATTTTCCTCTCACACTCTACTCACTTCTTTCTTTCTCATTCCCCCGCTCTGCTGTCCAGCATGGTGTACCCTCAATAGTGACTGTTAACTTTGGCACAGTTATTGTTATTGCAACCCATTCAGGAAACAATTCTCATATAACTAGCTTCCACTTTTATTCACACCCTATCAAACTTTCTGCTTCCTGTGATCACACAATTTCCTCAGACATCCATATAAATGAAAGTTTTTAGACTTTACCCAACTTACATTCCCAAAATGTAACTTTTTTGATGATAACAGGAGTGGAAAACTTGAAATGTGTCATTGTTCAGTTATGTAAAAGATACTCTTCCCAAGGTACTGTTGAACATGGGTGGTAAAAATTTTAGGATCCTTGACCAGTAAAGCATTCATGCATAGATACTATAACTTTACTAAATAACTAGGATACAAGTTTAGCTTGTAGTAAACTATTAAAAAACAATCCTCCGGTTTCTCTGTGTTCTCTGTGTTTCAAAACTGTGTTTTGTCCACCTCAGCCTCCTAGTGTTACAGAACTGCTCTCCTTTACGACAGCCGGCCTCTACAGTGCATTATTACACTCAGAGTGTGAATGTATTTGTGCGCACTAGTGTGACTGACTCTGACTCTGAGTTCTGACACCCGGATTGGCAAAATAATGTTCCACGGATTTGCTAGGCTACACCTGTTATTTCAATGTATCAGATACATATTTGATCAACATTTAGGTTTCAGATCGGACTCGGAATCAGCAAATACCTAATGTAAATGGACTCAGATATGAATCAGGCCAAAAACACTTGATCTAATTTCGCCTTAATGGCATAATGGCTATTGTGTAAAAATTTCATTTAAATTGTATACCACTTTATTAGGTTGGTCGTCATCGTCATCACGATATGAACATGCACGATAAACACATTGCAAAAGACTGCCTAAAATGCAATGAATAAGAAAAATCATTTTATTTAGGGATGGGTACCGAAACCCGGTATTAAACAAGCCCAGGGGCAAAAGACGGTTGTATTTATTATCAAGCTGCAGCCTCTCCCTTGCTCTCTGTTAGGGCAGAACTCCACAAGCAAACACACACACGGAGTGAGTCAGCGGGCAGCAGAGTAGAGAGGCCACAGTGGAGACAGTGAAGATAACTCGAAGATTACTCGAGTTGACGACAACTACGCTTGTTACTGTAAGTAAGTGCAATAAAACCTTCGCCAGTAAAAAGCCTATACTTTATCAATACACCTGTTCAACAAGCGTAAACATGTAGAAAGCGATATTTTAATCTGCTCTGTCTGCAGTCTCTCATCCACAGCCACTGTGTTTTACATGAGCACATCGCGCTGGCTCGGCTAATAGCGAATTGTTACAAACAAGCTAAAACGAACACTCTCTTTATATAGTCTAACTGTTTAACTTAGTTTGCCACCAATCTTAAAATTTGGCAAATTCTTGTAAACTTAGTTGCTGGCTGCGACAAACCGACCCCTCCTTCTTCTACCAGCGGTACCGTGCAGGCAGTGAATCACATCAGAGGAGGACTGAGGAATGACTGATACTGACTGACTGTCTGTGTTCTTCATTCTTTCTAAACTTCACTCTGTATTTTGATGTCAGGAATATGATTTATTTTATTGACATTTTAGATTTGTTTCTAGTGAGATTTTGAGTTTACATAGTGACTTTGCTGTTGTAAACATTACTGTTGCTGCTCTAGAAACATTTAGTTATATTTAACCCTTTCATGCATGAATTATTTAATCACAAAGTAATACTTTTTTTAAAAACTTTTTTTTTCCTGAGGTACTTGGTGCATCTCCTCTTCCCTCCGCTATTTTGAATTCATTGTGCAATATCTCAAAACAATAATCAAATGGAATTGTGGTTGGGACATGGTACTATAACTTAAATGGTTCAAAATGGCTTCCAAATATTTGTCCACTATAGTGGACGACTTGCATGAAATTAAAACATTCAATTCTAATCCAGTTCTGAATTTAAAGACAACCAGGCTGACATAGGAACTGTATAACTAAAATGCACATTTAAATATTTGTTTATTTATCCTAAGTCATATCGTCATTGCAATATTGAACAATGTTATCACAGATTTCCCTCATATAGTGCAGGTCTACCGGCTGGTATCAAATTGGGAATGTTGTGGTCATATGATATGAGAGAGTAATATCCAACACTTTGGGTGCATCTCAAGTCTCTTATTTGTCATTTCCTCACTCCTTGCTTGAACCCAAAGTCGTTATGGTCCGCCATCTTGAAGGCCGTCCCAAGTCTCTGAGGGTCTCTGAGGAGCGATGAGCAAGGAGACACGAGAGCAGACTTCACGCAAGTCTTTTATACTGGCTGACACGCCCCCTTCTTGGATATCAGTTATTGATTGAACGCTGCAGCTGATCGGACTGATCTGATACATCACTGGAGTTTCATACCGGAGAGAAGACAGATTAAGATTAAAGTGTATCACTCCCAACTTTTATATTTGGTTCAATTAAATTTTATTTATATAGCGCCAGTTCATAACAGAAGTTATCTTATTGCACTTTTCCTACAGAGCAGGTTTAGACCGTACTCTTTATAATATTATTTACAGAGACCCAACGCATTTTCTGATTCACTATCTAGTTAAAAATCTGTGTTTTTTAATTGTAGGTCTGAACAACAAAAAGGACCACAAACATCTTTCTTCATTTATTAGAAAGATTTTTAATTTCATGATCTGTTATTTATTTCCCCCATTAACGTTTATGGATACAATTAAAGCCAGAGAGAGTAGGTCTGTCAGTAAGAAACACTTTTTACATAATTTATCATTTCCATTTAGTCTCAGAGCGTCGGGTTTGATATGAGTTACACCGTGTCCTGATTGCATGTGAGCAAGTGTCAGCGACAAAATCAGTTTGATTGCATAGTTTTCTATTTGAATGTCCTAACTGGCCACAAGCAACGCATCTTCACAAAAAAATCAGGTGGCAGCAGGGAGCTCGAGGTAAATGACCATCGCTAATAACAACCTACTTGTCATTTCCAGTAAAGAAACATCGAAATGTCACAATATAAAATGTTTTCTGTTTAAAAAGTACAAACGTAAATAGCAAGTATTCTACTCACCCATCTTTTACTTGAGTGGTTAACGCCTCCAGTCTGATCTCGAGTGCACAGCTGATAGGTACATGGTTTGTTTACATGACAACAGACGTGCTTATTTAACGGATTCAGTGTGGACAGAGAGCATCCAACGTTAATGTAATGTCAATGCGATGACACTTGCATTCAGTTAGGACATGGTGTTACATAATTTCAATTTTCCATGAAACATTTAGCTTAATAAATAATTTCCAGTGTTCACAAGACATCATAGTCATATTCTGGGTTATTCAATAATGAAATCAGCATATCAATAAATACTGACGCAAATAATGAATAAATAATGTAAATAATGAATAAATAATGTAAATGCATTCTGCCAGTAGAAATTATGCCTGTGAGCAGGACACAATATAAATACAGAATCCAGGTTGTTATTCATGTGCAGGTGTTTAACAGGCTAAAAAGAGAATACACTGCTGCTCTGCAGTGATAACGGTGTGCCTTTTATTAGTATTAGCACAGTGCATATGTGTGCAGACATAAACTCCATCAAAAGTCTACAGCTGTTAAAGCTGACTGACAGCATCAGAAACGGATGTTGCTTCACGTGACACTTCAGAGGAAAGGACGTCTCATTTCTCTTAAAACGCATTTCCTCGTTTCCTTGTTCCTCGCATGGTGAGAAAAACGTGGATGCAATTAAGAGACTTGGGATGCACCCATTGTATCAAAGAATGATGGATGATGACCTCTGACCCCCCGTGAGAGGATTTGGGTGGGGCTACTATAAGCATATGAGAAAAGAGAGGGTGGGGCTACAGTGAGCCAATCGGAGAAGAGAGGGTGGAGTTGCCAGAACCAATGACATAAAACAAGGAGGTGTTTCGCCCTAGTCAGTGATTGGACTCGATGAATGGATCGATTGTGATGTTGAATGAATGAAATAATCTGTGTTCCTGTGTCACAGTTTTTCTGTGTCTGGTTTTGTTGATGAATTCAGCAACACGTCAACACCTTGAGAAAAACAATGAGAAGAACAGTGAGTTAGAACTGTTTTTACATTGCAATTTAATTTGGTAAGCTTTGTATCACTTTGTCAAACACTTACCTTCATTTTCCCTCTTCTGAAATACAAAGTTGCTGCTGCCACAAGTCATGGAGTTGTGCTCCTATGCAGTAATAACTGGTTTGAGCATATGTTTAGGTTTTTTCCTCTCTTCCACAATGCCTCCTCTTTCTCTCTGTTCTCTGCTGACTGCAGACTGTGATTGAGGAATTTGACTACACACACACACAAACACACGCAAAAAAATGGCAATATATAATAATAATTTAATTATAAGCATCCATGTATAACGTGGGAAATTTAAGTGATAAGGGTTAGGGCCAAGCAGGCTTAAAGCATAATCTTGCATGCAGTACTGACTGAGGAGGAGAGAGAAGAGTTGTATTTTACTACAAATAATGTCTAAATAATAATGTCTAATCACATTCTTGAAAGTGATCCTGATTACACTAACATTATCATGGCTTGGAAGCAATTGTAAATGTTCAGTATACTGCATCTGAAATGCGAGGTGGTCCTGAGCATCTGAGAGGGCGCTGGGGGAAATGGATGGACTATATGCATTGTCCTTTAACAGGCTTCATAACTGTTTTATAATTATTTTTTATAGAAGAGCAATACTCAAAAAGATTTGGAATGTAGGGTGTTGAGTGTTGAGTTAGTAACATGCATTAATGGAATAAAAATGCATACAGATGGAGAGGAGGAGAGAGGTGAGAGTCTTAAGGGACTTATTCAGGCAGCCTGATAATAAGGAATTGCAATAGTCCAACCTAGAAGTAACAAATGCATGCACTAATTTTTCGCCGTCTCTTGGACAATGTCTTAAACATCCAAAAACATTAAGTGAAATCTCAAGTGGAAAAAATCTGTGTAGTTTGGTTTTCTGGCAGTTTTACTGACCAAATACAGTTGAAGTGGTTTTAACCTGATTTCATGTTAAATTGGTTGTTATTTATTCCAAAATGTAATTTCTTTTTTAAAGTCAGTAAACTCAAAAATGCTTAGAAAACCAAACATGTCATGTTTTGGCACCAATTGTTAGATTGTAAAGGTACTGCATGAGGAAGTACATCAGTCTCTGTTTTATGAATATATAAAGGGTTATATGCAAAACTCTGACGAAAGCGTCATCGAAACCCCTCAGCACAGCATTGTGCGGGATAAAGAGGGTTTTTTTCTTAAAAACTCGTCAGTCCAACAGAAGTTTTGTATGTAAGTGGTGTATGATAAGAGACGGTTGCTGACCCAAGGTCCAACCTTGCCTTTTGGATATTGAAGAAAATGTTTTCATCTAACCAAATAGACTTTGATACTAGACCTAGTGCCTTTTTCGGGACCCAGTGGGTGTGGAAAAACTTATTTTATGAAAAATGTTTTGGAAAATTGTCAACACTCACTTGCTCCTCGAACTTTCTTCAGTCTCTGTGTAAGCTTGCTTTAAATCTTTTTAAAGGGAACATTCCCCTAACCTCAGCTCAATAAGTCAAAAGAAAATTATCAGACTGTTCACCGATTAAAAAAGCAGCCTAAGAGTCAAAAGATGTTTTTGGTGTCAGTTAAACCGTCTGAGTCAGATAGTAGCCTCTACTCCCAACAGCGGGGAAACGATGAGATGTACGGCTGAAAATGATTTGGATGTAAAAATGAGAGCTATATTAAATGAACCTGGGTTGAACGCCTACGAAAATGTTTTAAAATACAATGCTCTACTGCAAAGATACCTCACACAAGGGGAGAAGGAAAAGTGTATATAATTACTCTGACTATAACTAAAGACTCTCTTTTTCATGCAAGAAAAGAAGCAGAAAAAACATTAGTCACTCTGGATGAAACGGCGAATGAGGTACTACAAAAACCTTCCGGTGCGCTACCATAACATTGCAGAGTACATCATGAAGAAATTAGTCAAGAGCCAGGGCGGATGGACTCTCAAGGGTGAATTTGTGTATAAGGGAGAGATTGTGAAAAGCTTGCACCTGATGGACATATTTAAAAATCTTCCAAATGGAAGGACTGCGTGAAGATGAGGAGGGGTCGCCCACGTCAGTTAAGACGGGAAAAAGATAGAGGCAAATGCCCCTCGCTGAATCTATTTTACCGCCCTATAAAAATTCATTCCAATGAATTGAATTGTCTCAAGATCAGTCTTTATTTCTTTCTCAAGCTGTAACAATCTTTGAACATTTGTAAAGAACAAACAGCATGGTAAAAAGTTCTGGCTCGTTGATGCCTCATACAACGTTTATATATTTTCACAAAATTTGATACCATCCCATCGTTTTTTATCACATCATCTTGATACAAAGATAGCACACTTTCAAAAGACAGCCTGCAGGCTCAATGGCGTAAATAATAAACACATTGCTGACTGCGCGCTGTAGATAGAACAGGTTGAAGCTGACGATTGTGGTACAAAATGGATCTGCATCGGTTTTCTAAAAATTGTACAATTCTTTTAGGGTAATGTGAAAAATCAGGTGGGAATCCAAAAATCCAAAAGAATTAAAAATAGGTGTCTTTCCCGTCTTCCTCCAAAGTGATCGCCAGCCACTGCTCTTTGGGCTCGTGTCCGGGGTGCGTGTTGACAGTCATGTAGACGGGAAGTCTAAAGGAATGCCACAGTAAAGGTAACTGATCTGAGACCCACACACCACAACAGGCATCTCCCAGTAAAACACGCATGAGACCTTCCAGTTGATGATTGTTCATTCATTGTTTGGAATTGATCTATAAAATAGATTTGTAAGAAGCGTAAACGGTGAGCATGGTCGTATGTGGTAAGGGCACTCTGAATCTCATTTCCAGTCTTACATTTCCGTTGTAAGTAGGAGCTAATGCGCCGCTGTTTTCCCCTGCGTTAAAAACAAACATTAGTATTCCTTGTTCAAATTCCTCCCTGTTGATGCTCAGAGGTAAGTCTTTCAGGTGTCTCCCCGTAGCCGTAAACATATTGTAAAACTCTCTGACGGACAGGCCCTGGTTAAGTTGAGGCTGGAAAGCTTTGGCGGGCACCTGTCTGCCATCCTGACACAGGACCAAGTATTCCACGTTGTAGTGAAATTGAAGGGTGACAGATTTCTTTTTTCTGTGAAAGCTTCATGGTTCATCATGGCTAAAGCGATATATTTTGGCCTCAATCTGAGGAAGCGATTCTCTTGGTTGCATGTTTGGGAATTCTCTGGGATGGAGTAAGTTTTCACATTCAGGCGGGATAAGGGTTAGACAGCGTTAACACTCATTAAGGCTGACGCGTGACCTTAAACCACAGCGGGGGAAACGGTCACTTTCTTGACAAACAAAGAGGCTCCCAGTATTTTTAAACGGTAATCGGTGTTGGGGCTGCACAGGAGACAGAAGGCATCGTTATCCTAGGTCAGCTTAATTCTCAAATCCACAGAGTTCAAAAGAAGTCTCTCCCTGAAAAATATGTCTGTGTGGAGAGGACCCAGCAGGTGGATTTGGTGCTGAACCGAGCTCTCTGAACTAACCCCCTGTTTGGACCGTTATTAGTCACTACAGAGTCCGGTAGAACCGGCCGTGTCTTTGTAAAATAACCCGGCGCTTAAGTGACTTTTTAGCAAATCTTCTGAATAGTTGAGCAGGGTCTTCATCATTGTTCTGTATGGGTGAGTGGCGCTGGATTGCAAAATCAGTCTGTCTCCAGAATAACATAGCATTGGCTTAAAATTGTGTTCAGCAGACAATTGACGAGACCCATGGCCTGCGGTGATGAAGGTGGTGTAGGAGATAGTATCCAGGTTTAAAAAAATTGTGCTGAGGGAGAGTAGTATCCAGACTCCCGGCCCGCGGTAGAAGAGAAAGAGCCATGGTCTGTCGGGTGCCCGCTTTAAATGTGCTTCAGGGAGGGCAGGGATTACTGGGTCGAGCTGGAGGAGGAAGAGTCATCTGAAAAAAGGAAGCCTTTGAAGCCAGCAGATTTAACACCCAGTCTGTTGCTGTGAGCGTTGCTTTGATAGTGAGGGGTCTAAAAGTTTCCCCTTCTTCATTTGTGCTATAGATGAACACAGACCCCCAGATGCCTCCCACTTCTAAGGTCCATTCCTCCTGAAGCGTGTCAGCAGGAAGTGTCTGGATCCGGCACAAATACAAAACCCATTTCTTGGATGCTCCCCCTGGTGCTGAGTCTTGGTAGCTTGTCAAAGGCGTCTCGCTAATCACCACAGTTCTCTTGGTCATGTTAAGCTTTTTTAATGTTTCAGACTAAAAACGTTCTCCTTTTATATTCAGTGGATCCAATCATTGGTTCCTGTTAACTCCACCTTCTCTCATTGGCTAGGGGGAAACTCCTCGTTGTCTTCTCTCATTGGTTCTGTCTAACTCCACCTTCTCTTCTTTCATTGGTTAGAGCAAACTTCACTCTCTCTTCTCTCATTGGCTCACAGTAGCTCCACCCTCTCTTCTCTCATTGGCTAATCGTAGCGCCCGTGAGAGGATGTGTGCGGGGGTCAGGGGAAGGTCAGGGTCAAAGGTCATCATCCATCATTTTTTGGCAGAAAGTGTTGCATATTACTCTCTGATATGCATCCCAAACTACTAAAACACCAGACACCCATATTGAAATTTTTAAACTCAGATTGCAATCATTTGGCTTTGTAATATGTTCATTTTCCCACATAAGATTTACAAAGAAAATTCAGATGACATACTGGGTGTATGAGGCAAGGATTAGCTTGTTATTTTTCTCATTGTTTTTTTATACTATTCCTAGAAGATGTACATTTTGAGTTATAATAACTTTTGAATATTAGACTATTAACAGTAAACTAATCAAAATGGATAAGAACGTTTTTCATCAAATTTGACTTTAAGTTTAATATGTTATGCCTAGAATGGGCTATTTCATTCATTGTGTGCTGTTACTTTAAGAGAGTGCATTTACTTCAGTTAAGCTGTTGAACTGGGGAATCGAGTGGAGACTAGACTTGCTTTGGAGTCATACGGTTTTCTTACCGTGTCCTGTCATGTTTAGTTGTATATTATCCAGCAAAGAAAATTAAGTGGATTTACCTGCTTGTCACACATAAAATAATGGAATAAAAAGTTGTTTGTGTGTTTCCTACTTTATAACAGACATCGAGTGGATTATTGTAAACTACATCGGTTGGACACATGTAGGCCGTGACTACCAGCTAGGTCACATTTTTTTGCATTAAAACTGGGAATTACTAGGATTTATTCAGTGTAATGTAAAGCTGGACACATGCATAGGTGAACATAGTATGGAAAAAATATGCTAATGCATAGTAAACTTTTAAGAAAAGGATTTAAGCAAAGATACCAGAAGTTTCACTAAAAAAGAAACATGTGTTGGGTCTCCACAGATGAATTAATTCATTTGGGTGATTGTTAACTGAACTTTTGTTAGGAGACTGCATTCTCTTTTCTCCCACAATCCTGAGAACCACTGAATGCAGCATTGGCCAGTCTGACCGGTGACCCAGATGTCACCAGGTCAATAAAAAGGTCAGTGATCATTAGTTCTGTTTCTCTTTCTCATGGAATCCTTCACTGTGGCAGACAGCCATGTCGCCCTCTCAGTGCAGCCTGCTCACCAGCAGACACCCACTTGAACTCTATTCTTCTGGCTTCGCTGTGTAATCTGCTCAGAACAAAAAACACGCAGCAGAACCAAAGTCTCCTGATCTACCAAAGCACTGCGAAGGCCTATTAGATCTCTGCAACAAAGTTTAGCGCAAATGGCTGCCGCACACAAAGCCTCATCATGTCCAATCATGTCTGATTGATTTGATGTAAAGGGCTAAGCCAAAATTGTTCAAATCAACTGGATCAGGCTGTGCATGCAGATGCTCCGGCCTGTAGCTCAAACTACGCTAGCTACATTCTTGTTTTTCATAATTTTTTTTTCTTTTCATTTTTCGGCTTTATTGCTGAAACGTGTATTACCTATGAGAGTAATACATCATTGTTGTCATCAGAAAAGGAAGTCAAGGTTTGGATTAAAGAGCAGCTGACCTTGAGCCAGATCAGCTGGACCAGGCACCACGACGACTGCTGTGATCGCCCAGGAGGAGAGGAAAGACAGCCGGGAGCCATGCTGGCCCAGCTTGGACTTAAGGCTGCTCCTGGCTAATGTCTAGTCTGGAAGAAATGAGACTCAGGTTGACCAAGCAACGGGAATCAGAGACTGTTGTGCCCTCATCGAGACCTGCTCCATCAACATCCTGGATCAAGCACTTGATGGGCGGACCATGTTCCGAGCTGAGCCAAGACTCTGGCAAGATGAAAGGAGGAGGACTCTGTATTTAATATTGTATTTAAATCGATGATGCTTGGTGCTCGCATGCAGACAAAGTGGATAGACACACAAATGTTGAGCTTTTTATGTGAAGATGGAAACCATACTATTATCACTAAATTCCATAAGGCATAATTCAGTAAACCCAGTAAACACACCGATCTCTTCAGCTGTCGCAGTCCCTCCTGCGCCGCCTGCCTGCTGCTCCTCTCGCGGTCACTTCTCTGACGAATCCTGCTTCACTGCCCGAGTGTCTCGGCAGACAGCAAATCACGCTTCGACGGAGAACCGACCGTGAGAGGACCAGCAGGCTGAATTGCCAACTCCATCAAATACACGGCACTCAACTTCACTACCACCACAATGACAGACTGTATGTAGCTGCTAGCTGTAGCTGCTAGCTGTAGCTGCGGTAGTGGGCCAATCACACGTCGCATTAAATCGAAGAACGCTTAAGGTTGCGAGCAAAACCGTACACATAGTGAGACGGTGTAGTCCCTCATTCATCCAGAAATGTTCCATCGTAGAAAAGGTTTCAATCGTAGTCATCTGGACACTGTTTTCAGAATCAAGACAGTGAGGTGAAGATTCTAAGTAGAGAGAAGAGTTGGTTTGAAAGAGGAGTCAAAGAAGACATTTTTGTGAAAAAAGAAAACCCCTCTTTGAACAGAAATGGTGGTCTGAGATTCAACCTGCCAACGATCTATCACAGTGTATTATCACCATGGTCAAGCCAATCATATGCTAATCAGGTACTTAACAGTGATGAGGGAGGTGCAGCCAGAAAACAATAGGCCTGATTACGGATTACTGGGCCATCATGGAAACAAAAGAAGGTCAGTTTCAGGTGAAACTAGGCAGGGTAAACAGCAGAAACTCAGGAAGAACTCCTTCCTGAGGGCAGGGCTTAAGTAACACAGAGTAGCTTTAATTTCTGAGTTCTCAGACCATTTTTCACAATTGAGAATGACTTCCAGATGGGAGCCGAAACGTCTTGATTCTGAAAACAGTGTCCAGATGACTACGATTGAAACCTTTTCTATGATGTACAAATAGTCTTTTTTATTTATTTTTTTTTAAATGCAGGTAAAGTTTAAGTTTCAATGCTACTTGGTTCTGGGTTATTTCGGTCGATACCTTAAAGGTATTGAGTGCCGATACCCAGCCTTACTGATTTCCCGCATTTCACACGCATTCATGCTCTTAGGCCAGTAGAGCAAGTTAGGCAGTCATCATGTCTGGTTTCATTTTCATTAAAATTATGTCACTATATAGCAATGCCACTGAAAGCACAGACTGACTTAAAACATCTGTGTGTAATGCATTTATGTGCAGATAAGAAACTGACATTTTGGAATTCAGAATAGCTGCTAGAGCATTCCATTTTAAAGTTTCCAAGACATAAAAAAACTACAAAAATAGGATAGAATAAAATTTTCAATATTTTCATGGTCTTTGTCAAAATGTGCTTCAAAGGGGGGTCTCCTAGTTAAATATTAAAGTCCTGAGTTTGAATTTGGACGGGTTCCTTTGTTGCATGTTCTCAACGTAATTCCTTTCAAACCAAAATTCCTTCCAAAAAAGCACATTGAAGGTAGAGTTAGTAATGATGTAAACGTATATTCAAAGGATGGAAGGTGTACATGAGTTGTGTAACTTGAAAAATTCTCATACTTCCCATGATAAAAACACATGTGCTGTGTGAATTATTGCTCTGGAAGCTGGCATCCTCCTTGTATGACATAGCTTTATATGATATTTTCATATATTCTCCCAACCACACTCACAAGCCTGTTAACTGGGATAATATATAGTGTGGAAAAAATATAGCAAACTTGTTAGCTTCTAAATCTGCTGGAGACTTTTGCCTCAAACAAATCTGAAACTTGCAGCAGGAATCCAGATTGTAGGGTGCTGGAAGGAGAGGCGAGGCTGGAGGGTGAAAGAGAGTGGATGTTATAGTTGCAAGAAGCCATCTTCACTTGTCTTAACAGGCTGACTGGAAACAATGGGAAGCAGGCCTTTCCCTTTAGGTCTCACTCTGGTATTTGTGGAATCTGCTTTGGAACAAATAGGCCACTTCCTGACCCTTTACCCCTGGGATTTTCGTATGGAGGAAGAGGAATAACGTACTGAGGCTAAGGGCTGATGGATTTTTAGATGTGGTCTTAACTATTTTCTCTAATTTATTAGTTTCAGTATTAGTCATCACTACAATAGTGATACATTTCTCTGCACCTAAAGGCCAAACCACATTAATGGCCTCTTCTGAAGTGTTTCTGGAACATTGTAGTTATAGTTGTACATCTTTCAGAACAGACTTGACAAATGTGTCAATCCACACTGACTTTAACAAATGAACAGATGTGAATGTGGTTAATATATAACCTCCTCCTATTTAGGCTCTTAATATGTTTTTGCCATAGCATCAGGGGTGCAACTGTGGCCACCCAAAGTCCCCATTTGGGGTCATTCACTCAGTGAAGCTATGTGGACGAGTTGTGAGAATGCCGCATGAGCCTGCAGGTTGCACTGTGACCCATACTTCTGTTGGTGGTCTTGTGGTGTGTTATCCTTCTTATCCAGGACAGTAAAGGTAAGAAAAACATTGGTAACAGCAGACAGATTGAACATAGGGAACAGCAAAAAGCAGTTTCATCAGGGATGATGATTATGTTCAGTTTTTTGTTTTAGGGACTTCAGAGTATCCACACAGTCTTTTTATAGTGCAGCATGTTTAGTGATGGCAGAATATCAGTGCAATTTTATGGTAATTGTACTGCTTGAAAATTAATCCTGTTCCACACAACTTTAAACCAGAGATGATGACCTACCTCTGCGGAATTCAATGATTTTTGTGTTTGGTCAACGTGTCGTGACCCAGTATAAGATAGTGGTCCAGTAATAGGCAAAACATTTCTATGCCTGAATATTTCCACCACTGTTTGTAGGTGATGATGATCTGTTGCAGTCTTATGTGGCTGTCTCCTCATTGCTCCAAATGCAAAAGTAAACTTCAAACTTTGATTTATCTGTAAACAAGGCTTTCTTCCAGTCTTCTATGGTAGACATTTAGATAAGTTTTGTTGTTAAGGAAGTAGTTTGGAAACTGCTGTCTTTTGACTGTACACTACCAACTGGAGTTTGACATTTCCTCTCAATATGTTGTTCTTTTCTTTGATATATTCTCCTACATTTCTTGCTGCTCCATAATAACCCACCTAGTCTGAGACTAGATGAACAGCAGAAGCTGATGTCTCGGGCCTATGTCAAGGTAGTACAAGTGAAGTGTGTTTGATTATTAGTGGCAGCTGGAATTTAAAGAATTTGCCACATTGTTTGCGGTGAGAAATGCATCCTCTTTTTTTATACATCCAGTCCGAGACAGGAAAGGAAGAAGGGAACAGTGAGGAAGTCCAAGGAAATCTGAATATGTACCTTCATGTTCAAGACTCATTCCAGAATAAATCAATGTCTTGTTTGAGTGCGCCTTTGGTCACCATCTAGAATTTTATATTTAGACTTTTTATACAAACCCAAGGCTTTTAATCAACCCCAATTCCAGTTCCTGCTCAGTTTGAACCCTGGTTTTGCCACTAAAAGTTTGTTTAAAGTTATGCGGCACTATATGACAGTATCAGATGTTACATATCTTCTTGAAGCTATTTAATGTTTCCACTGCGTTAAGTATTCAGACCTCAATACCCCATGATTTTAATGGGTTCACTGCTCCATGAAAACATTCTAGATGTCTTGTGCATCATTTTATACAAAGAAACCTGACATATTTGACATCTTTGGAAAGCTTGGAAAATCCATTAGAAACTAAAATTAAGTTCTGGGCCATACTGAGAGCAACCATGACCAGAGTCTGTAATGTGGTCATAGCACAAGTGTGTTTCCTTAAACAGGAATGGCCCAGTAAATGGTGTTCCATACCCTGATGATGTGTTGGAGATTTGAGATTTGCTCATCTTCGTCTAACCAGTACATTGGGGCTGCTGCGTCTATTTACAATTTCTGCCTGACAATGTTTAACCTGATCCACTGACAAAAATGCACTTAACATTGTCCAGCTGAGAGGCGACAGTAGAACAGATCTCTTGTGATGTATGATCACAACACAACATGCCACAATGTGTCTACAGTGGGCTGGGCCTATGGTGAAGGGGCATATGACCAAAGTGTGTTCTGTCTCCTGTCTACATTCCCTTAAGTTCTGCTATTCACTCTGTATCTAATTAGATTTGTATATGTGCTATATATTTATACTTTGTAATATATAAAACAAACTCTCAGAACTAACTTTTAATAACATGTTAACATTAACATTGTTTGATACAATGCAGTTGTATCAAACAATGTTATTCCATGTTGATTCCATTTCCTGCCACGTGATTGATGGTGATGTATTCAGTGGCCACTTTATTAGGTACATCTGTACAGTGTAATGAAATCCAATACAATGGTTCTGCCCTAAAGTCTTATAATAAAGTTTGTTTTGGACACTTTCATAGAGGTGTTAATTCAATTATGTTTTAGCACTGATGTCATAGTTAGTGGTGGTGTTGTAAGTAGAAACCCCTTACAATATAATGTAGTCCAATACATCACTTTTAACTGTGACCACAGTAATAAACATATAATTGAATTTGCACATTTCCGACAATGTCAACAAAAATTGACCATTATAAACTTTGTTAAAGTAGAATTTTTGGCAGAGCTGTTTTTGTTGGTTTTTTATATCTAACTTTGCTATATATCCTACCACTAGTTGGTAGTTTGTTCTGAGGTTACTGTCAGAGGAAAGATAATGTAATATTGTAACAATATTAATATTGTAACATATTAATATGCTCACGGTCAGGATTTTGACATGCTAACATTTAGCATTTAACATGTAATATGTCAGCTTGTTACAATGCTAACATACTACATTTATATAGGTAAAGACTATATAATGGCTTTGTTTACATGTTTACAATACTGCCAAGGATGTTTACAATACTGCCAATGATTAGAATGGGATTGGTTATTTTTACCTGCCTGTCCATTATTGAATCATGTATGCTCTGATGAAGGTCTGATGGACCGATCGCGTAAAATAAAGTTAAACAATGCGTAGATCTAAGTGTGCGGAAATCTCTTCTATCAATTAAAGACAGATCTGTAAAAGTAGCAGGAAGAAGTTGCCTCAGCATTGAGTCAGAGGCAAATAAAACAATTCCAGGACATTTGTGAATGTCTAGCTTGTTTTTTAACTACACCACTTTGCTCAAGAGGGTCACTACAAGTCCAAACAAGGTGACCTCAATTAGTGGTTGACTCAGCGTGGGACTGCATTATTTGTGTGGGCATCCTTCTCTCAAGTGTCAGCTAATTGAGTTGTTTTGCCACTGATTATCAGCATCTGTGATAAGGCATGTGACAAGGACTTAATTTAGCAGTGAGTGTACATGAGTCTTTTTATTTTAGTTTTATCTGTGTGTCTGTTTTTGGCAAAACACTTTCCTCCTGGTCATAGGTAGTGAGTCAGTGAGCTCCTAGACTGTGCCTGATACTGACCTCCAAGGTGCACACTGCCAGTGAAAGAGAGCTCAGTGGGTGCAGTTCAGTGGTGGGATTCAGCTGTGGTTCAACTCCCCCTGAGAAAACTTGAAAAATTGAATTATTATTACATTAAACATGTTCATGGAAAACAAAGAGGACATGATCAGAGAGAAACAGACAGATAGAAAGTGCACAGCTGGACATCGCAAATTGCGTGACAGTAATTCCAGCAGAATACATAATCAGCCTCTGTTAACATGTCTCCTATTACCATGCAAACATTTGCACAACTGACAAAACTGCAAACTGCAACTTCAGCCTGCTGCGTCTGTTTGATAGATACAGCATAATTTTGGGGCTGCAGTAAATCTGGCCCTGTTTTTGACACATTGTTTTAGTCAGATTCTAAGGGTTGAATGCAAGGTGCAGTATAATTCTATGCTTTAATTGTGATGTCTGTGGACAAGGTTACAGACCTAAGGCTTGTGTGAATGACAACAGACAGGAATGTAACCAACAGACTGGTATGAATGAGTCAAACCACATGAATGCATGGGTGGTTGTGTATGAATGAGTGAACACGCCTAATCATACACAACCATCCTTACAATCAGTCCAGCCTAATTTTTGTTAACAAAACTCCCTCAGTACTCACAGTAATTCTATCTAACTTGAGTATCTGGAAATAGAAACACTTGTCTGAAGAGGATGAAATGTTGCTGGTGAAGCTCTATTGTGTTTCTCCTTAATCCCATCTATAGTGATTGTGGTTACAGTGAAATATTACATCTGGATTCTTTTTTATTCTTCTACCATGGGCGTCATGCTTCTAAAGACGCCATTTTTGAATGTCATGATTATTTATTTAAACACATACTGAGAGTAAGAACTTCTCTTTCAGCGAGACTTGACCAAAAAGCTTAATTAGGTCGCAAAATGATATCTTTGAAAGCACTTTAAAGTACATCAGTCAAGTGTTAAATCAGGTTTACAGCAGAACACCACTTCTTCATTGAGTGTGTCTTGCCTTTCTTTTTGTTTAGCACATTTGCATTGTAAATGAGCAGTACTGGTTTTGATGCTAGTGCATTGTAGCTCAGATGAATGGGCGTTGAAAGGCTCTGTTCAGTCATCACTGTTTACTGTAGCCCTCAGTGTGAGAGAGTTCAGAAATCTGTCAGGTCAAGACAGATGAGACAGGAGACAGGAATGCCATAGGATGAGTTGTAAGCAATGTGATGAGTGACACTCGCACCACTGGTGACACACACACTTGATTTGTTTTCATTACGTCTACATGGAAATGATGTGCCAAGTTGGAATTGGATGTAATAAATGGTAGACAGAACAGTGGCTGAACCTCACAGTGGATGTCTAAAAATATCACACATCAAGACAGCTACCTCTATTTCTCATTCTCCCTCTCTTTCTCACACACACACAACACACACTCATACACACACTGAGCCAGAAATAGCAAACTGAAAAATTTCCCTGTTGAGACTAAATGAGACTAAAGGGCGGCTGTGGCTTAGTGGTAGAGCGGCTCGTCCACCAATCGGAAGGTCGGCGGTGTGTGTGTATATGTGTGTTTTTTTTATATATATATATATATATATATATATATATATATATATATATATATATATATATATATATATATATATATATATATGTGTGTATGTAGAGAGAGAGAGAGATCTAGAGATATATACAGTGGTGTGAAAAAGTGTTTGCCCCTTCCTGATTTCTTATTTTTTTGCATGTTTGTCACACTTAAATGTTTCAGATCATCAAACAAATTTAAATATTAGTCAAAGATAACACAAGTAATCACCAAATGCAGTTTTTATATGAAGGTTGTTATTATTAAGGGAAAACAAAATCCAAACCTACATGGCCCTGTGTGAAAAAGCGATTGCCCCCTAAACCTAATAACTGGTTGCTCCACCCTTAGCAGCAACAACTGCAATCAAGCGTTTGCGATAACTTGCAATGAGTCTTCTACAGCGCTGTGGAGGAATTTTGGCCCACTCATCTTTGCAGAATTGTTGTAATTCAGCCACATTGGAGGGTTTTCGAGCATGAACTGCCTTTTTAAGGTCATGCCACAGCATCTCAATAGGATTCAGGTCAGGACTTTGACTAGGCCACTCCAAAGTCTTCACTTTGTTCTTCTTCTTCGTCTGTCAGCCTCATTAGAATGCTGTATCAAATTCACATCTGAATCCTTATAAGGTTCGGCTATTATGCAACAGATCCATATAGGATAGGCTCTGAGTGTGTTGTTTTCATTGCAGGTTGATTCTCCTCAGCTTCTCTCTAGTATTGTAAGAGAAATATCTATAAATATCTATACATTTTTTAGAAACTTTTAGAATTTGTTTTTTTTCTCTTTAGATCAATTCTTTAAAATAACTAAATGATCTAATTAACTAGAAATTAAGTAAAGATAATAGTACTGAGTGTTAAGCACAACAGGATCTAAGTTAATTTACTTCTGACCATAGTCAAAGTATTTCCCTATCAACTGAAACTCTGCTGTCTGAGATTCCTCAGGCTTGATAGCTCTGAGGGGGATTAGCTTAGCTTTGAGAATTGCAAATGACTGTTGGGCCAACAACAGGACAACAAACTTATCAACAACAGTTTACTTGTCTTGTTTAATGCTTCAGCGATGTTGAAATGGGAGCTGTCACCAACCTCTCAATTCTTTATAGAGGTTGGCGTGTCGGTCCTTCAGGTGCTTTGCTAAATTAGTTGTGTTAGCACCTTTTGTTAGAACTGCTCTGTAGCATCGCTTGCATATGGGCTTACTTGTCTTTCCTTATTCATTTGCCTCAAATGTGACGCATTTCCAAACAGCACTGCTGTTATCTTTGTCAACCAAAATCAACCGATTTTGGTTGACAAAGATATGGTTAAAGCTCTGCACTTTTCATCTTTAATGAGTTAACAGCATAACAAAACCTGCAATATACGACAGCATGTCGTGAGCTACTGCTTAAAATTATTATATTCAACAAGAGTGAATGAGACGAGTGACGAGAAGAAGACAGCGCTGTGAGTGAGTGACAGGAGGCAGGGCTATGTGTGCACTACAGCGGTGTGTGTGTGTGTGTGTGTGTGTCATCTCGCTGTTGGAGGGAAGAGAGAGCGAGAAAGCGCAGCTGGTACCGGTGTATCGATAGTGCGGAAAATGAGCATTGAAACAGTTTCAAATATTCAGAATTGGTATTTATTGAAAACTATATTTTTGACAACACTAGTAGCCCCTTTCTTTTCCTGGAAGTATTGTTAATGCTAATGTTAGTGCAAAAACTCAAGAGCACATTTCCCATGAACCCATTACCTCCTTTCCTAGGGAAGAAGGCGATAACCACGTGAAAGTGGGTGAGAACTAGCAGCCAGTTGTCCAGTAGCACAGTGTCAGTGACTCTGTCTTGGTCAGATGCCAGAGGTCAGGTGGGATGTATCAGCAGTGGTGATGAGTCTGAGTACAGGGCTGTGGTGGGGAGCGTTGTCTCATGGTGTGAGCAGAACCATCTGCAGCTCAATGCGACAAAGTCTAAGGAGCTGGTTGTAGACCTAAGAAGGGCCAAGGCACCAGTGACCCTGGTTTCCATCCAGGGGGTCAGTGTGGACATTGTTGAGGATTACAAGTACCTCGGATACACATGGACAATAAACTGGACTGGGGTAAGAACACTCAAGCTCTGTACAGGAACGGCCAGAGCCGCCTCTATTTTCTGAGGAGGCTGAGGTCCTTCAACATCTGCAATGTTTTATGAGTCTGTGGTGGCCAGTGCTATCCTGTGTGCTGTTGCATGCTGGGGCAGCAGGTTGAGGGTAGTGGACGCTAACAGACTCAACAAACTGATCCGTAAGGCCAGTGACATTGTGGGGGTAGAGCTGGACTCTCTGTCTGTGGTGTCAGAGAGGAGGATGCTGGCCAAACTACATGCCATCTTGGACAGTGTCTCCCACCCGCTCCATGACGTGCTGGTCAAACAAAGGAGTACCTTCAGCGGAAGACTCATCCCCCCAAAAAGCACCACAGAGCGCCACAGGAAGTCATTCCTGCCTGTGGCCATCAAACTCTTTAACTCCTCCCTCTAAGTGTCAGTCTATATGACCCTAAGTCATTAAAATGGACATTGATCATTAACATCACTGCAGTACTTGACATAACTGTGCAATACTCTCTGTTAATACTACTGTACAATATACTCTCCAGTTTAAAATTCCCTATTCATTGATTTTTATTCATACCTCTATTACTGCTGTGCAATATCCTCCATCTCATTATAATCTTAATAGCTACACTTAACTTAACATTTCACTATTACTATTACTATTATTATTAATTTTATACTTATACCCACTTGGTACTTAATTTATTTTCTGACCTGTATTATAGTGTATTATATTTTTTGCTTAGTACTTCTATTCCTGTGTGCACTGATGTGATAGTGAGCTGCTGTAGCAAAAGAGTTTCCCCTCGGGGATCAATAAAGTATTTCTGATTCTGATTCTGATGCCACAACTTGTTTGGCCTCTCTCAGTGCTGACTGGTGCTGACTGAAAACCACAATGTCAGCAGTCTCCTTTCTCTCTACACTAAGCACAGTGACACAGTAGCACAGTCAAAGTACACTGCCTCAACTGAAGCCCCTGGCTGTTTCCATGGTAACAGACTGCTTTCTTGAGTTGTTTGCGGTGTGATTTGGGGAGCAAACTGTCAATTAAAACTGATTCTGACAAAAGTCAAGTTGTCGGATATCATTGTAGAGAGGGCCTGATTATTGTACGAATTGGCGCTATATAATAAATTGCGCTATATAAATAAATTGAATAAAAAAACTTGGAAACTTGTAGCACTATGGCAAGTGCAAATGAAAGGCCGGTGCTGGAAGACCCACCTGTGTCCTTTTTAAAGAGTGTTTGTTCACAGTTTACATTTTACTGCTTAATACAGTACAATACATAAATGTCTGGGTGCTTTGAATGTTTAAATATAGCCAAGGTGGCACTAATTGGGCGATTGTGGCTTAGTGGTAGAGCGGGTCGTCCACCAATCGGAAGGTCGGCGGTTCGATCCCGGCTTCCCCCAGCCCACATGTCAAAGTGTTCTTGGGCAAGACACTGGGCAAATTGCTCCTGAGGGCTGTGTGTTAGTGTGTGTGTGATTAATTAGTTTCTTTGTACTGATGAGCAGTTCTGCCATCAGTGTGTGATATGTAGTGTGTGAAGGACTTTGAGTGGTCAGAAGACTAGAAAGGCGCTGTGCAAGTACAAGTCCATTTACCATGAAATACTCCTCCTAATGCATTAGTTTTAATTTTATTATGCTATTTATTTTGTGTTTTCAATTTCATAGCATAAGAGATGCTTTTCAGTTTTATTGCCTATTGTGACCTATTGCCTTTTGGGAAAGTGTCGTACAGTGTAATACAGAAATGTTCCTTGTTTTTATAATGCCAGAGGGCAAAATGCGACCTCAGTCCCCAGCAAGAGGATTTTGTCTGTCTTTGTCTGCCTGGCACTACTGTCTGTTCAAAATAAATTAAAAGAAACATCTTTATGCATTTGTCCCACCCCCACACTTTACTGAACTTGCATTGAACCGTGAATCCTAAGCGGGGGTATAAACTGAACCCTGAATTCTGTGTACTGTTACCCCTAACTAGGATAGAGCAGGTTGTGGATCCGTGACTTAGTTCATCTTATCAACCCAGAGACTGCTCGGAGACACTTAAATGAACAGTGTAATGAGCATTTTCCTTTTTTTTTTTTTTTTGCAGATGGGTGTCATGTGTGTGCCATCCGCCCAGACACTGTCATATTATGCGTAGCTTTGGGATTAGTCATTGAGAAAAAGATACCAGGGGGCGAATGCGTAGTGCAGGGTTGAAGTTATTACTCACCACCACAGAGGCCCAGGGTTTGATTCCTGGTAGTGGTACGTCCAGCTTGGTTGTGCAATGAATGCAAGTGGCCACAGTGAAATATCTGCAGATCCACCCTGGTTGGTGCCAGTGAGAGGGTGAATTTCTAACCCATCTATGGTAGAAATTAAAGGGCTGTTACTACAGCAACCCTGACCATCAAATATACAGTTGGCTGTGGTTTAAGATCTCAGTGATAGCTATAAACCTCAGAGGATTTTAAAGGCTGCTATTCTGTCACTGGGCCTACTTCCATTATATGTTTCACTTTCTCCTTAGGTACATTCATTGGGTTTTTTTAGGATTTGAGGACATTTATCATAGAATCCAGAATCCGTCCATCCATTTCAGCGTGACTACAACAACTTCAAAGCCATAGGGGGGTGGAGGGTACAGGAACTTCCATTTGCACTCCCCTCTGAACTATTGGAAGGATGTTGTTACTATTTACATCTTGAGCTGAATTTAGGAGGAAATTGCAGTTGAGGAGCATGTACACCCAAACATACATCCAGCATTTCTGTTGGATCAGTGAAGCACTTTTTTCTCTGGTCTGGCTCAAGAAGGTAGGTGTTTGTCCAGCTGCATTGCTCAATACTACAATGCCCAGTGATAAGTCGTCATTCTCTCATCTATCCCGGTTATGAGTCTTATCCTAGTTTTGATCATATTTGAGATATGGGACTATTTTCATGAAACCTGCAGTGTGGCACCTTTGGTAATTTTGTGGCCAGGCTTGCCTGGCACACATGGATTTGGGGTGGGATCGGAAAGAATACATTATCATATATTATAGGTGGCCGTGTTAGAGGCTGTGACAATCGTGGCTAATCACATTTGCTACTTCGCCTTTAAACACAGGGCTTTCCCCATCATGAAGTACTGACAGTTTGGAATCCTGTGGAGAGTTTTGAGTCTTTTTAAGTTTAATTTACTTTTCAAGACATGTTTAAGATCCTCTGTCATTGTGTTTTCTGTGCGTACAATAACCTGCACTTAATAGTAGTGCCATATATAAAATGAAAGTAGAATTAAAAATGCAGTCTAGTTTTTTTCATGCTGTATTATTTTTTATCTCTGAAATTATTTTTTAAGTTTAATTCAGTTAGATTTGACTGGCTGTAACGGACAGTCCTGAGGGAGTTAACATCTCATTGATGGATTGGCACATTTGGTATTTTGGACATTAGGACATTCTCGTTCCTCACGCGATGAATTTTAATAACTTACAGGAGGAGCTAACTTTTCATCTTTGGCCATCATTAAGTCAAAGTTTCACTTTGGTCATTAACCTAAGTATTGGACAAATACCTGAAAAACTAATGACATTCCCATCATCCTCAGCTGTACTTTGTGTTCAGTGCAAATTAGCAAATGTTAACATGCTAAACTAAGATGGTAAACATGGTAAAAATCACCTGCTAAACATCCGCGTATTAGCATTGTCATTGTGAGTTATTAGCGGAGAGAGGTGTTTTAATTGATCTACAATTTTCATGGAACTGTATAAACTGTTTTCACTGTGTCAGTCACCAACACGCTTGCTGATGTACACTGCAGTAGAAACTGTGTAGAATAATTCATCTAAACAAGAAGTTTGATATGCATATATTTTGCAACAATCTGGTGCTTGTTGCTCAAAATTTAACCAGTTGATCTGCCGTGTGTAATTGTGGCTTGACCGTGTGCATCATCAGTCCAGTTAGGGACTGCAGATGGAATAGATACCTGATGCCTTCAGATGGCTGTCCTCTGATTAAAATTTCGACACTTTTAGACGTTTTGTGTTTTTGTTTTTTTACGGCAAAATATGTGTAGCAGCTGCTCATGTTTAGACAACATTTAACTTTTGAGAACCTTTGCTTATTTTATTAAATGATAAAAAAGGAAAATGTTTATATCTCTCAAAGTATCAAAAAAGTATAATTTTGGCATTGGTTCCCAAACTCTGTTATCTTATCAGCACTGTTATCAAAAAATTTCAAGTGATACCCAGTGTCTAGTAATCAGTAGATGTTAACACACATACAAGTCAAGGAAATAGACTAGAAAAAGAAAAGCCATTCCCATAAGGTAACATAGCAAATCACATGATAATTTAAACCAATTGCAGATTCATAGGAGGCTGCTGGTGGGTGAAGAATTTAGCTCAGCCAGCAAGCTGGTAAAGCCCAAAGCCAATGAACTGCTTTGTTTTCTCCACAAATGGGTTATTTTGCTCATGCCAACCTGTTAAAATTCATTGAAACCCCAAATATACAGGCAAGTTAATGTGCAAGTCTTACACAATCACTCACTCAACACTGTACACAATTCAAAGGCCACACTTCAGCACATGTCCAGTGCCACTCAGCTTGTCTGCTGTTCAATTTCCGTTTGAACAGACAGGGCAGTGAATGGCTCTGTGTTTTATCTACTATTCCTCAGCTGACCTAAGTCCTGGGGCTGTCAGCCAGAGAGAACAGACTGTGCATTAGGCTCATTGTTCACTACAGTATCCTATCACTCCTGTGTGTGGGTGTGTACATAATTATAGGCTTTCACATGGCATTGTACAGTAGTTATTGACTGATAATGTAATTACCTGTTAAAATACAGAATGCCACACCAAATGAGTCAAAAAAATGTAATCACATGTGTAATACCTCGCTGGAGTATGAAGGAACATCATATTAGTACATTAGTATATGAAGAAAATCTATCCCAGTGTGGAGACAGATTGCTCATTTTTGCTGTGCTCCAATAACAACTTGGAATCTCATATTTTGAATGTTCAGTCACTCACCACATTTGAAATGCATGTATGGGATGTCAACTTATGTAGAACATCCCATACATACTGTACATAGATGGAAATGGACCAACACGTAGCTGAGTATTCCATTTTTTGAATGTTACTTTAATGTTATACAGCTGCAGGACATTCTTGTTCCTCATGCGATGAATTTTAATAACTTACAGGAGGAGCTAACTTTTCATCTTTGGCCATCATTAAGTCAAAGTTTCACTTTGGTCATTAACCTAAGTATTGGACAAATACCTGAAAAACTAATGACATTCCCATCATCCTCAGCTGTACTTTGTGTTCAGTGCAAATTAGCAAATGTTAGCATGCTAAACTAAGATGGTGAACATGGTAAAAATCACCTGCTAAACATCCGCGTATTAGCATCGTCATTGTGAGCATGTTAGCATGATGATTTTAGGAATTATCTCATTGCTGTGCCTTAGTACAATACAAGAGACAGATATAAAAAAGCAAAGGCCTACATATCCTGATTTCAGTGTGATTTCAGCCCTTATTACATCATCAGGGTTATTTTCTCAGACTAGACAAAGCTCCACCAGAGTCACAGAAGACGACTTTACGTAAAACCTAACCCTAACGCTTTCATTGAATATGTTCATACACATCTCTGAAGTGATGTTGAGTGATACCATGAACAGGATTGAATGACATCTGAAAAGTACTGTAACAAACATCAATCTCGTTTAAGCTGAGTGATAGTTGTGTGGAAGTATCCACAGAAATACTGGAAGATGAGTAACCAACACTAGTAGGACACTTTTCCTGAATCCATTATGGAATACAGAAGCTACACCCTGACGACTACTGACATGCATTTTCCCTAACCATCAATACAGTCAGTGGAACCACACAGGCTTTCAGCTACTCCCATTTCACTGAGGGTTTTAGTCAATGACTTGCTTCCAATCTCGCTGCCTTAGTTTGGTTTTTGAAGCCGTCATTGGCCTGTACGCTGTAGCCCCGGCTCCTTGCCCTTTGACCCAGCATGTGAGGTCAGAGAAGCTGGATTCTTAGGAGTTATGTGAAAAGCTTTGTCCATGTTTTGTCCTGCCCACGCATACAACAGAGATTACTGCAGCCAGACAGAATTAGCGTGCTTGGAGGAAACAAGACGTGACAGTGAAGCTGATAGCCGTTTAGTCTGTTTATCATGTTGTGAGATGTCAGTGTTTTTTTATCACTGTCCTTATCTGGTTGATCTAAATGCTGTTGGAACTCAACAAGTCCTTCAACATAGTGCCTGGTTACAGCTATACCAATTGCCTGTATGAAGGCTCATTTATTAAATCACTTTACATGGGAATTATTGTCAAAACTAAATAGTTCTGCAATGTGTAGATGAAGCCTACTTCAAATAGTACTGTAAATTGCCACTAAGTGCCACAAAGGACTTCAAACTAATGTAATGCTTAGTAATACAATGTGGTTAAGGTATGCTTGAGTGTTCCTTGTGGTTCTTTGTGGTAGTTTGTGTCATGTTGGTGTTCGTGGTACACTTTTCTGTACTGTCGATCTCTGTCTGCTGTCACATTGGTTTTTTGTGTAACTATTTGGCTATGTGTTAGTGGTACTCTGTGGGTTGCAGTTTGTTGCAGTTAGTGGGATTCGCTTCTTGTCTGCGAATAGTTTGTACATAACTGAATATACAGTTGTGGAGTGCCAGTAAGTATACTGTACATTCACTATCGGTGTAATGGTACACAAAATTCACGGTTCGGTATGTACCTCGGGTTTAGGGTCACGATTCGGTACGTTTTTGGTACAGCAGGGATACACCCGGATATTTTGGCATCATTTTTGTACAGTGGGAGGAAGTGGAGACGCGTCGTTCGACTTTACATACATTTATCTAGCTCAATTTCCTGCCATTTTGAATTTTGTCCAAATTTGTTTTTCACTGCTCGTGCTGGAAAAAGTTACCTTTTCGGATTTTTGATATTCCATACAGTTTTGGTAAAGCAGGCCCTCAAAGTTTGCTCAAATGGCTTATATTACAAAAAATGTCATATCTATATACCAAATTTTGTGTAGTATTGTATTTTATAAGAATTATTTTAAAGAGATGACTGTAAATGTTGATTTGGATACCCTGTATTTATGTTGATATAAACATCCGTTGACTAAGTGATGGACTATATATAAAGAAATTGGAAACAACCTTAGATACCACCCTGATGAAGGCAAGATAGCTGAAAACATTTGGTGAATGAAGCATGGGATTTTGAAAAGGAGGTGTGCAATGTGTTTAATTTTGATAAACAAATAATGTTTGCACCACAGTTGCTTTCACAAAACTTTGCTTTCTCACGCACTTCTTATCCCGCAAATGAGTACTCACCATAAACATTTTAAGCATCCATTGGGTCTTAAAAGGAACAGTCCAACATTTTACTTTGTTCATGTTTTTGCTCTCTTATAGACAGACGAGCAGGTCTGTGAGTGTCCAGTACAAAATTAAGTCTGGAACATGTTTAGTCTAGTTTAAAACAAGTACTGGAGGGAGAATAAAACTGCTAGCCTGGCTCTGTCAAAAGTTGAAAAAAACAGTTCAAAATCTGTTCTTAAATCTTATTTACTTTGTGAATCTTTGGTGGTTTTTGGAACAGGTATTGAGTTATTTTTTTGATCAACAACCACTGGGCGCAGTGATTGCACGTAACATCTCAACAGTCCTCTTAGTGAGGTTGCCAGGTTTGAGCTCTGCCCTTACTTGGAAGTAAGTCTAGCTAACCAGTGAACTTAGATGTCTGTCTGAAGTTTGACTATTTGTCTTGCCTTGTGCAACCAGCTGCTGGTGAAGATGGACAAGATCTAATGCAGTGGCATCTCAGGTATTCATGTTGTGAATGGCTGCACATTGATAGGGGTGTGTGTATGTAATGTTGCAGTCATGACATGTCTGTATTTGTGCTGATTTAAATTTCGTAATAAGCTTAACCCAGTTTTTATTTTTTAGAAGGAGCCTGAGCACATTGATGTCTGAATGAGAAGGTCTAAGGACCAAAACCTCCCAGAAATGAGGTGAAGGAGACAAAACAAAGACCTTCACATAGTTTGGGGTGGGTCTGAGCAATGGCAATCACTCAGGTCAATCAGTCAATGTGTCCTTCACAAACATGTTCAATCCTGTCAGCATGGGAATGGTAATGAAATCAGCCCCCTAGTAGGAAAAATGATTGAATGGATTGTGTGTGTGTGTGTGTGTGTGTGTGTGTGTGTGTTTACACATGCAGGACTTTGGTATTAACACTATCACTATCTGCTGAGCTCCTGACAGCAGAGAACATTAGACTACATTGTTGATGGTGCTAGGGCTTTCACAATCATGACATTTTATTTGACGATTAATTACAAATAATTGCGATTAACGGTTTAATTGTCTTCTTTCTGTTAATTTTATGCCACATAGCTGTGCTGTTGTGTTTGGCTTTGCAACTAGGCCTAAATCCATGTTGTTAATTTCAGTGGCTGCTCATCGAAAAGATGTGGTCGTTGCAAAGAAGTGTCAATTAATCTTCAAATAGTGAAACAATGTTTCACCTCTTGCTCTGCTGCAGATATTTATTTTAAATAGCTTGTTCCAAAACTGTTGTAAGCCTGCTTAACGTAAAAGTGATTCATGTTACTTAGTGTAGAAGGAAGCTTGATTTTATTTTCAAAACTTAATATGCAACAGGAAAAGACAAAGCCATGTTTCCATCCAAGCATTTTTATGCAAATTATCTAATTAGGAAAGCTGGATGGAAGCGGCAAAATTCGACAAAATGTCCACAGTATCATTAAAAAGGCACTGTCTGTAAATGACCTGCAAAAAAACTTTACCCAGAGCTGTCAAATGCACTGCTGCACCCGTAGTGGAGATTTGCTATAAATGGAGACCTGTTATTGGCACCTCTGTCATCATCTTGCTTCCGAAAGCAAGAAATACGGTTTCATATGAGCTAAAACAAAATAACCTGCCCAATAGCAGTAAGGTCTAGACAGCCAAGGTCTTTTATTCCATGTTTTTTTTTTCCTGAAATTGGAACCTTTTGCTCAGGTAGACAGTTTATTTGTCTCAACCCAGCCGATGGAAACGCACCTGTAGGATCCAAACTAGGCACAGAGTGTAAACCTTAAGTCGACACGTTTCTTATATCCACCCAGCTCACACCGACTCCTCTTGTAGATTAAAGCAAAATAGTTTATTAATCCACTTTTCCTCTTACAAAATAATACAAAAATATATTTTGACAGAAAAGGCAGCCGTTTATCTCTGTATATTCCAAAAGTCCACAACACGTTCGGAAAACTGTGCATCTCCACTCTGCACCTGCAGCTACTCATTGCCATAAAGTGTTGTTAAGTGTCACTAGTCAGTCCTGAAGGGACATGCGTGTATTTCTTTATTTTGCATTGCAGGTAACAAACAAATAAAATATAATTGTAATTATTCAGAGTAGACCTGGATTAAACATAATATATTAAGAATAGAAGCAAATATGACACACTTTCTTGCCATTCATAATACTTGTAGTCACTCTTGAATAGTGTTACATCACTGCATTTCTCTCTTCTTCTTACCCCTCCCTCTTCTTTAAGCTACACTTGTTTCCCAAGACAGCCTGGCCTGTAAACAAACCCGTCCTCCTCCTCCTCCTCCTCCTCCTCCTCCCCACTGTCAGCTGGACTAAAGCTGCCACTCCGTTCATTTCACAGCAATTTGTTTGCACTTTATCCGTATCACTTTGCCATTCCCTCCCTAGAATCATGGCAGCCGCTGGGAAATAATGGAGTCTTTGTATGGTTGCATGATTCCAAAAGCATGTGGAACTTTTACATGGTCCTCTGGCTCCATCTTGTGGTCCAAAAGCAGAGGTGGTGAGTGCAGCAGATCCCTAAGTGGATAAGTACTTAAGGCAACACAAAACATTTAGTTAAGGTCAGGGATAGGTCAGTGTTTAAAAAAGTCAATGCTGGCTTGAAGCAAAATACTTAAGAGTCAATGTCATGTGCATTGTACGTCTAAAAATCCTCCTCTCAAAACATGAAAAGGGTACATAATATACTGAGATTAGTTATGAATGTAATTTATATGACACAGGGTTGAATAAGTGAATACAGTCTAATAATACAGCCCTGAATTGAGTTTTTCTTACACAAGCAACGCAGTAAGGTTTTCTCAGTCCGTCAAAAATTAAATATATTGACAGTAAATCAAGCTCAATTTTGCAAATACACTGATATATTGTAAAGCGGGGCTCTCTAACTTTCAGCATGGGGGCGAGCCAATTTACATTTAGAATTTATTGTTACATTCGTTCTGCTATGGATGCCTATAGGGGACTATATTAAAATTATAAACATGAAAATGTAATTCCACAATAGCATAATTTTCCACATATGTATGTTATTTGAGTAAAAATGAAAATGTAATAATCAAATTTAGTAGTAGTAGTAGTAATAATAATAATAATAATAATAATAATAATAATAATAATAATGGGGGCAGTAGGTGGCCCGCAATCATAGATCCAGACTCTACAGCTCTGGAGACAGAAATACCTGCTGAAAACGACAGGAGGAGAGAGACGAGAAAGCACAAAACTACTGGAGAGAGAAGATGTCAAGCTAGTAACTTTATTCAATTATTATTAAATATTATATGTATTATATATAATATTAAAGTGAAAATGGAAAAGCTGTTTGACATTTAATTTTCAAAGTTGTACCCCACTGTACAGTGGACAATATTAAAAATTTAATATTAAAATGCAATATAAACAATGTAGCCTAATTTTCCATTTGTGCAAGCATTATTTAAGTCAAAATTAAAATGCAATTTTCTAACAGTTTGAAAATGAAACAAGACTTAACCTGCTGTACAGTGGAAAATATTCAAATGCAATAAGCGAAACAGCGCCCCTAGTCTGTTGCATTTACATGTTACCACGCTCTTTTGGTGTCAAAATGAAAATGCAATCTGTCAGTCCTCTCATCAAGACGGGTCTTCAGTTAGGATGTCACTTCCTCGTTCAGTGACAAGTTCTACCTCCCGACCTGGGCGCCTCTATTGCATTGATGTATTATAAGATCTGGATACCGGACCCAAAGATGGGGCCTATTCAGTCCAATAGGAATTGGTCGCCTGGCCCATATGCCAAAAAAGTTTGTAGCTTCCGGGTTTACTTTACCAGGGTATGCTGCCCAATGAATATGTGCAGTAGTGTTTCTCCCGCTGGCTCAGCCTATAGACTTTATGACGTCACATATTTTTAAATCGCTTTTCTCGGCTCAAGGAAAGTTTTACAAATATAGAGTCAATATTTACCTTGTTTGCAGTTCGAGGTGTCCTGTCAAAAGTTTTACTGACGTCTCTTAGGGCCACAGGGGAGTTTTTCGCTGCAATACTGCGAGCGGCTACTGAGCAAAATTGGAAGCAAGGCAAAGTGGCGGCGCCATATCCAGGTCTTATCATACAGCCATGCTCTATCATTTTCCCAACCTGCTTTAGATGAAACCATGCCCACTTCCGTATGACGAAAGCCTCGACAGCATATGACAGATTCATTTACTGTTCATCAGACCTCAAATGAGACAAGAATTTGGTTGGAAAAACTATAGAAACTGCCGGAGTGGAGTGTTTCTGGGGCCAGGCATCACTGATTAACTGTCCAAAAACACAACTTTACAACTTTATTCACTGATTTTGGTGAAACTGCATCATAATTTATGGAGAATGAATATATATATATATATATATATATATATATATATATATATATATATATATATATATATATATATATATATATATAAAATTCTTAATTAAATGTCAAACAGCTTTTCCATTTTCATTTAATATGGTCATAGAATGCCTATATGAGTATGTGAAAATGCTAATTGGATTATTGCATTTTAACTTTAATTTTTACTGAAATAAAACATACATATATGAAAAATTATAATAATTCATTTTGATTTTTTCTTCTTCATTGTATATTCTAGCAACACTGTAAAATGAGACCATAAACATTATTTCACATTTAACATTACCTGCAGAACTTTTCAACATAACACACATTTGCACACATCTGACACCTGACACCAAATGTATTAGCCATCGCACATTAGTTGTATATGACTGTAATTTAGATGAGATAGGGTTTAATTATTACAACAACTACTTAATCCATCCACACCTTCTTCTCTGTTGTTGTAATGGGAAATTTGACATGTCTGTTGAGTAAAAATTTTAACTCTAATCAACTTTTTGAAAACACCACACACTGTCAAAAAGACACCAGGTACAGCTCCTTGTAATGATCGTCTTGTTAGCTCCTTATCAAATTTTTTTTTTTGTACACAACAGCCAGTTGGGAAGAATACAGTGTGAACATATATTAAAAAAGTTTTTAGAAATATCATGTTTGATTGATTCAGACCCTTAAGCTTTGACTATAATGCGAGTATGTTTTGCAAACCTTAAAAATGAGTCTCATGAACCACAGGTTTTGGTAGCAGGTACACTGAATAGGTATTATAGTTCATGGAAAACCAGTTCCAAAACCCCCTGAAAAATTCAATTCAAACTTCAATTCAACTTTCCTCTTTTTGTAGCATCCTCCATGTATCCAACTTGTGGTGGCTTTGTAATTACAACTTGAAAACTTGAGGGCTATGGTACCTGTTTATTGCTGCAAGAACATGTGTTTCTTTGAGTTGGATAAATAAAACTGATACTTTGAAGCCAGCTGACCAGAGCTTTTATGTGTAATACGTTTCCGTTTACTAATGGGAGAATATACTTGACTGGACTTGAGATTTTCATTCACTTGATAAAACAAATCATTTTCAAGTAGTTAGTTTGAGAGGCAGCATCACAAGAAAATGATGAGCTATTTTTCGGTCATTGCCAGCATTGAGGGAAGCCTGTGTATTATTTCCGGTAACATGTTACACTCTGCTTCTGCTTTTCTTTGCGCTGTCTTCCTTTAAATGCTCAGACTTCTTCCTCTCTGCTGCACAGAACAGTTTCACATAGGAAGACAATGCAACTTACAACACACTCAAATCTAGACATATAGAATGTTATAGACCTGTTTATTTTCTGAAACAGATGGTAGGTTCAGACAGCTGACGTACTGGACGTGGGATTGAACTGCCAAATGATGATTGGGCGAAGTGTAAAGGTATGTTAGTGGAAGTAGATTGGATTGCGCTTCATAACTCTAGTTTCTGCAGATATTCTGGAACAAGCAAAGTTCAAAGGTTGTTATAACATATTTTTAATTAGACAATGAGCTGCAGCTGAAATCTCTCCTCAGTGTTGAGTAGTGCTACCAGATTGATGTCTTTTGCATTACCAATCTAGCTAGCTAGCAACGCTGGTGAGCTACTCTACTATAACTTCAGGCTGTAATAAATCTGACTGACAGAAATTCATTGTCAACATCTTAGAAAACTTTAATAGTGCAGCCAATTGATGGAGTTGCATTTTTGGAGAAAACAACAGTTTACTTTTGCCTTGCTATGGGCAACCATGACCTACCATGTCAAACACTGTCTGCAACTTATTCTTAAATTTTATTGTCTTCTGTTAAATTCAGCATAAAAGTAATGCATTAAGTTTCACTTATTTTAAGAAATGTCTATCTCCACCAACACTGCCATACCTTTATGTCCCTCTCCATGTTCTTCCTTTGCATTCTTTGTCAGTTTGTTCCAGTGTGTTACCTCTAGTGTTGAAACAATTAGTTAACTATCCTATTAATTATCAAGCAAAAATTCCAAACATTTGCTGGTTCCAGCTTCACAATTGTGAGGATTTGCTGCTTTTCTCAGTTTCATATCATACCATGAAGTTTTGCACTGTTTGAAAATGTCTTATGTGGCTAAAAATGTACTTTTTATCTACACTAGCTGTGTGGCTCTAGGGAAGGCATGTTGGTTGGTCAATTGGTCCAGATTGAAATGTCTCAACTACTATTGGATGGCTTTCCATGAAATTTGGTACAGACATTCATGTTCCCCTTAGGATGAATTGCAATCCTCTGATCTGATCCTCTGACTTTTCATGTAACACCATCAAGGGGTCATAATTTCACTTTGTCCAATACTTTGGTTTATGACCAAATACCTGCTAAACTAATGACATGTCCTTCAGCCTTAGCTGTACCTTGTGTTTAGTGCTAATTAGGAAATGGTAGTATTTTAATACTCTAAATTAAGATGGTGAACATTATACCTGCTAAACATCCACATGTTTACATTGTCATTGTGAGCATGTTAGCATGATGATATTAGCATGGCTGTAGAAAATTCGCCTCACGTTATTCCCGCTATAGTGTTTTTGTGGTCCCTGTTTATTCATCCTAAACAGCCAATATACTGACAGTACAGACATTAGCTGTAGCTTACTAGCAACATACAACCTTCTGTTGGAATTTGCAAAACACCTGCAGTTTTGTTACTAATTTTGAAATGTTATAGATTCAAATAATAATTCTTAAATTCATTCTTTTGGTTGTTTACTGAAGCATACCTAAAAGTAGCATCAGCTCCATATCTAAACAAAAACCAGTATCCCACAACTGTGTCAGAATAGCCCCTGAAATACTCTGAATGCACCATAACAACAACTTCCAAGTCTTATATTGTGTGTATGTATGTATGTACTGTATGTATTGCTGATCTGCAAGATAAGCAATTGTACCCAGTATGTTCTCAGTTACATTAACCCTTAGCCGTGTTTGTTTACACATAGATTACACACAGAAATACACACACAGAAACACATGTGTGGACACACAGAAGCAGCTGAGGTGGAGGTGGTGGGGGGAGTTAATGCCAGAATTGTCCAGGCCGGAGAGCAGAGGCTCCTATTTTTACCGCCACTCAACCACCTCATATCACAACAGCTGTCCCCATATCTCTTGTCTGTCCACTGTCAGGAATAGCTGGCCTATCAGAGCGCTCCCCCTCTCCTCAGCTCTGCTGTTTCACTCTCCATTCTGTGTGTCTCTAGGCACTTGGATCTCCTTGACTTGGCCAGTTTTTGATTTGATCAATGACTTGTGGATATATTTGGATATAGGTGTTGTGGAATTACTTCACTAACAGGTAGAACAATTTGTGAAAACTTTTTACGAGAAGTGGGATCTTTAGTGGAAAATCTGACAAGAGTGGGGCCTTGAGTCTCCACTGCCAGTGGCACTATTTTTAGACTAGAGTTAGCTGAGCTTGAAAATAATTTTACAATAGCAGCTTTTGTGCCTTTATGACAGTTTCCCTTTTCCTACTCTGATGTTAATCAGTAAGAGTGGTAGAATTTAAAAGTAGAAGTGTGTGGAACATCAGTTTAGCTGGTTTGAAGAGGTGGTCTACGTGTAGGTTTTGTGGATGCATGCTTAGTGGGACCTCATGTGCTGGTGTATGAACTGGTGGGAAATGTAGTTGGGACTGAGATTTAGTGCACTGTCATGTTGTGCCACTGGTTTTCAGTTCATATTTCATATATATGTGTCAGGTACTCTAAGTTTTTCATTGTATGTATGTTAATTTGACTTTGAAATGTAACATTTTAGGGTTTCTTCTCTTTAAGATTGATCACATTTAGACTTACTGTATACACTTTTAGAGCTAGGTGACCGTATTATTGTCTATGGACTTCAGGCTGAATTTGTATCATGATTATTCTATCTTATCACCATTCTACAAATTTCTGTTGAAATGTGTGATTCTGACGTGAAGATTTTGTTTTAAAATAATGAAAAGTTTGGTCTCATGTAATACAGTGGAACACAGAGCTTTGTTTTGAACATTAGTTTGATTATTTTATGTTATTTTGCATGCTTCTGCCATGTGTTGAGATATATCAATAGGTGAAAATATACCTAGGACTACCTGGGAGGCTAATTCACCTCCACATCTACATTTTGTGCATTCATATGGAATAAAGTTTGACTCAAATTTAATGACCAAATTCCAAGATTTTTTTCTATATACAGTTCAAACATAATTCTTAATTCCTCCTGAATATACTGCCAAAATGCTATCATTAAAAATTTCCACTTCAATATCCATAGATCTGGAACAAACCAAGGAATCAGTTTAATAAATATGCAATATACTCAAATGTCTAACATGCTAATTCACACTGTACTTAAAATATCATGTAATCTCTATGTTGGTGAAATATTTATTCATTCAGATAATTTTGTTGGAGTTGTTGATTTGCAGGTTACTGACATGACAGATTTGCAGGCAGCCCCAGATTAGAGGTCTTCCATTTGGTTCCTAGTATCTGACCTGGGACCCAAGTCAGACTAGGTCCAAATTAGGGTCCTGTTGTATTGCTGCAGATCTCAGGTCTGTGTGTCAATATGTCTAATCCCTGAGTGGATCCATGTGGTGTGTCATCATCATCACAGAAGATGTGTTTTTTGAGGCAAACAGAGAATGTGAACTATGAAAAAATTACATGCGGCTGCTTGGAGGAGCATCATCCTGCCGCCAGTGTTGCTGCTCTCTCTCTATTTGGCTCTGTTCAGGTTGACCACATTTTAGATCAGGTCTAATGATCCTTGGGTGTATTTGGACTGGGTCTGACTGTCCTCGGGTCCCTTTCAGATTGGGCCTCCTTTTTTGAAAATTAATTTATGCTTGTTGGTTTGGTTGGTTGGTTTTTCCATGAGTCTGCTTTAGATCAGACCTCTACCCCAGCTATTACCAGTCCACTACATACAAGGTTTTAGCCACTCGACTGTTAGACATTAGTACAGCAAGAAGCATACAACATAAATGGTAATTCTGAAAATGTTTCATTATGAAATGCGATTACATTCGATGTGTTCCTGGGAGGTAGTAAGATAGTTTGATAGATGGTGTCAAATTGTTACTTATTTCGTCAAGTCTTGCTTATTTGTACAGCTTAGTATTAAAAACAAAATGTTTGATGTATGACTTCAGCATCCCCCTAAGCTAGTTTTATGTGCCTTTTTGGCCTTTCTCTGAGGGGAGTAATCCGGCCCACAGCCCCGACAGTACCACTGTCAAATCCTTTCAGTGTCCTAATTCAGTGACCACTGATAAAACCCAATAACCCCAAGCCATACCTGGCCACTCCCATACCCAGTAAAAGTTGTTCTGCTACTCTTATCAAGCCTACTATGTGACTACTATCCCAAAAATGCCATTGACCATTTTAGATTGTGGTACATTTATTTTACTACTAATATTGAGGTAAAAACTAAGGTAGGAAGGGACTGATTACATCACAAATTAAATCAATTACACATTAAATCAAACCTTACCTACTCACGTGAAATCAATTGTGATAGTTTACACAAATTATATCTTTTGAACATGAAACACTTGTCCCCTTTATGTTTAAAGGTAGGTTTAAGTTTGTAGTTTGCTTCTAGATTGAGAAGGGAGGCTGTAGTCAACTTGAATTTGTGTTGGTCACAGTGCAGCTCAAAAAGGAGTGGGTAATATGGATAAAATCCTCGGTAAATGCAACTTTATATCATCTTATATCATATTGATATATGTGGTGATTATAGTACAATTTCTGGAAAATCAATTGCAAACTGTTTATGGGATACAGTATGTAATAACTAGCTCAGTCTGGTCAACAGTGCCAACAGCTGGAGAGACAGAGAGCAGCTTGGAGAAGTGGCATCTGAGGCAGGAAGGGTTAGCATCCCACACTGCAGCTCCTGTGAAGGAGCAACCCTTGAGAAGATCCATTAAGCCAAGATGGGATGCTTGAGGGAGGAACAAGTAGTGCATTGCACAGGAGCAAAACCTGGTGAGACGCAGGAGCAGCCAGGCCTGGAGTGACCCCACAAGTGCCACAGCCTCCACTGGAACCTCCAAGTGCCACAGGCTCCACCCCCAAGCACAAAGTCAGAACACGGTCGGGTCAAGTGGCCTGCAGCCAGCAAGTAGAGAGAGTGGTTCCACTTCGATGAGGATGTGGAGGGGGATCCTTGAAGCCACAGCCAAAGGTGATGTTGACCACCGGCTTCAGCTCACTTCATAAATCATCATCAACATTGCAGCTGAAAGGTTTGGCACTAAGGAGCAACATGTGGCAAGAAACTCAAGTGGTCCAAATCGACGAGAGACAAGGATCAGTAAACTCAGACAAGACCTAAAATCACTGAGGCGTCAGTACAAGGTGGTGAGGGAGGAAGAAAGGGCTACATTAGCACAACTACGGTACATCCTCAAGAAGAACCTTATTACTCTCCACAGAGCAGAATAGCACAAGAGAACAGCCAGAGAGAGGGCCAGGAAGTGTGCAGCCTTCATTTAAAACCCCTTCGGTTTTACCAAGCAGCTGCTAGCAGGGTTCCTGCAGATCCTTAAAAAGTCTTAAAAGTCATTCATCTAAAAATAAGGCCTTAATTGGTATTAAAATGTTTTAAATCTGTCTTTCAAAAGTATTAAAACTGCTAAGGAATAGGTAGGATTTAATTAATCATTTGTTTCTGACGTTGCATAGCGTATGTCATGCAAGATAGCCAATAAAAACAAATGGAATGGTCACAGTTGTCATATTGACTTTTAAGGTGTGTTGACTGATTCACGGCATCAACTCCTGCATTGAGTAACATGCAAGAAAACATTCCACCTTAAAAGTTGCCGGTGTAGCTGCCGGTAGCCTTTGAGCGGTAGTCTATAGCTAGCTAACATTCATTGTTCACTCTTCTGACAGTTTATTTGTGATGCATTTGCAAAGAAACATTACAAAGCCAGCCTGTTAAACTTGGCCAGCTTGTGCTGCATCCACAATGCCTGCAGGAAATGAAAGCTTGCTTACCGGTAGCTCCGTTTTCATAGCCTAGCCTATTAGATGAGCTTGACCTCTGCATGCACTGCAGCTTTTCCTCAGATTGGATGTTTCGAGTGCGGCTTCATTGAAGTGAGGACTGGGAGAAAGTGGAGGGCCCAGGAGGCAGTGGACCAGGCAGAATCACAACTGTGGCACAGTGTTCTGGTTGAATCAGTGGCGGTTGGACATGCAGGGCTCGGCAGTATTCCAACTTGCTACGACAAAGCCAGAGGCAAAGATAGGCATCACTTGGTCCAACAGGCGAGCAGGTTTGAAGGAAGCTCGCTCCAGCAGGATGGTGGGGAAGCAACAGCAGGGTGCATGGACCAGATGGGAGCAAGCTTTGGAAAGAAAGATCTCTTGGTCTGAGCTCTGGAAGGCAGAACCGCTCAGCATCAAGTTTTTGATCCAGTCGGTGGACGGTGTTCTTCCCATCCCAAACAACCTGTATTGCTGGGGGTTGGCTGAGACTCCAGCATGCTCCCTGTGTCAGAGAAGAGGATCACTCGAACACATCCTCAGCTGTTCCCCTAAGGCTCTGGGAGAGCGGACATTACCGCTGGTGTTATGACCAGGTCCTAAAGGCAGTAGACGACTGCATCTGCACGGGGATCAGCCAAGCCAAACAGCAGCGCCCAGCATGACAGGCCGTTGCATTTATTAAGGCGGAGGAGAAACCACATGCTCAGGCAAGGGTGTCGGGCAGGCTCCTTGTGACTGCACAGGATTGGCAGCTGAAAGTCAACCTGGGGAAGCAGCTCGAGTTCCCAGAAACCATCACAGTGACCGCACTAAGGCCTAAGACATGGTCTGATGTCTGAAACATCAAGACAAGTCCTGTTGGAGCTGACTGTTCCCTTAGAAGACCAAATGGAGGAGGCCTATGAGAGGAAGACCAAGTATGAGGACCTGGTTGGTGAGTGCCAGAAGCAGGGATGGCAGGCGCCGTGCAACCATATTGAGGTGGGGTGCCAGTAAGAAAGCCATCAAAAACACCACAGAGGCTGCAGAGAAGGCATCCAGATGGCTATGGATCAAAGGGGGGATCCGTGGATTACACACGCCACTTGGACACAAGCTAGGGCCTGATCAACCCTGGCTGGGCTGCCAGGGCGAGGGTGTATGATTGTTGAAAGAAGTGAAATGCCCGATGACCCCACGTTACATACCTGATGATGTGTCCAAGTGCATCATAAGATGTATGTAATAAATAGTATTTTTAATAATTAATAACAATTAATAGCTAATCCAGTTTTTTAAAATACCAGACAAGATCAATGTACTTCATCACATTGATCTATAAATAATATAGAAATTAGGCCTGCACCGTATGAATCTACGATGTGCGATAACTTGTCAACTACTACTACTCTACTATGTCAACCTGGTTGTCTTTAAATACAGAACAGGAATAGAATTGACTATTTTAAATTTAGCTAAATGTTGTTTCTAGAGCAGCAACAGTAAAGTTTACTACAGCAAAGTCACTATATAAACTTAATAATATCTCACTGGAAACAAATAAAAAATGTCAGTTAAATTAAATCATATTCCTGACATTAAAATACAGAGCGAAGTTTAGAAAGAATGAAGAAAGCAGACATCAGTCAGTATCAGTCCTTCCTCCTGTCGTCTGTCCTCCTACCGCTGGTAGAGGGAGGAATGGGGCTGGTTTGTCTCAGCCCGCAGCTAAGTTTACAAGAATTTGCCAATTTTACGGTATGTGGCAAACTAAGATAAACAATTTGACTACATACATATTTCGTTTTAGCTTGTTTGTAACAATTCACTATTAGCCGAGCTAGCTCGCTGTGCTTGTGTAAAGCATATGAGAGACTACAGACAGAGCTGATTAAAATATTGCAAAATATACATTTTACAAGGGGCACAAAGCGAGCCCCCTGTTAAAAGCTAACGGCAAAAGCGGTAACGTTAATGATTCTGAATGTGTCAGAGCAACCAGTAAGGAGACTGAACATTTCGTTAATTTATGTCAACACAGTATAACAGTACACAAGTCTCCTTGTTCAAAACATGGGAATAAATCACTTCCAACTTCACAAAAACAAATACTTGCAGAGTTATCAACATGATGATGATGTATAACGTTACTTACAAATGAACTCGTTCCTCTCGTCGTCTCCAGAGTCAGTCCTGGTCGGAGCCGCTGTAAATCTTGGTACTGTATTCCCAGTCGTCAAACTGGCCTCCCTCGGTCCGGAGGCTGTTTTCGGTCCCAGTCTGGCCGAGTTCACTGGGAGGCTGCTGAGCCCGGTTTCGTTTCCCACTTGCCCAGTTCTGGTGCTCATTCCGGCCCCGGAATGGTAATCTAAGCATCCATAATCCGTGAGCAGGTGCTGGCGTCTGTTTGGTTAGAGCTAATGCTCCTGCTCTTCTGTTGGTCAGAACAGTTAGATCCTACCTCACTCATTGGGTAGCCTGATGCTGAAACAAAAGGTGCATGGCTGAGTAGAAGTTTGATGCAAATTTACCATAATGTATTTGAAGATCAAGAGAAATGAATGAAAAGTAACTGTTTGATGTGTCTGGACAGACAGAAAGGGGATGATGTTGTTCTGGAGCCCTGGCCACAAGTATACATCACCCTCTGAGCGCATTTGGCATTTTGTTCTTGCTTTTAAAAAAATACCACGGTCAAGATTAGCTCACTAGTATGCTTGTATTTTTGTTTATCATTAAAAGGGGTTTCTAAGAGTGCTGTGCACTTTTACAAGGCTTTGCAATTTCTGTTTTAATTTTTATAAACCTGTTCTAATTTTCTATTCATCCTCTATTTCTCCTAGACCCTATTCATCGCTTTGCCATCAACATGTGACTCTGCCTAAATTGAAAATGTTATGATCTCTGTAGTCTGAAGATCCTCATTCCTGTTCATCTCTCTTTGTGTATTCTCACCATTCTTCCTGTCCTAGTGCCCCTCCTCCTCCTGCTCTCATCTCATCCATCAAAGCCCATGACAGCAGATCAGCCAACATGGCATTCTCATCTCGCTTTTCCTTCTGGGAGCAAAAGGGAAGTCTCACTTGGACATTTCTTAAAGCACTTTTACAGAGCATGGCATTACAGTGTTTTACACTGTGTATTAACATGTGTGTCGTTACATACATGTGACCTTTGCATGTATCACACTAAGCATATGTTATAGTAGTTAAACCATTTGCTGTGACCACCTATGCCACTGGCTGAACACTTAACCATAGCACTTCCAATGCAAGTGCATCAGTTTTTAGTTCTTGAAAAAGTAAGAGTGTTTGTATCTAAAGAAAGAGATGTTGCAGTGCAAAATGTTTTATGCAAAAGATGGCTCTCAGAAATTGAGCATGTTTTGAGCTTTGCACGGTGTGTGAAGAGCTTCATGTAGTGCCAAGGTTTTCATCTAGTTTTCTTTTTTATATCAACACAATTAGATCAAAGAAGAGAACAAGCCAGGCAGCAAAAGTGTAAGTAAATTATTAGATTTTTCTCTTGGATAAATCAGACTTGGCTAATTATTGGGTCTCATGCAAGAACATTTTCATATTCATATCCTAAACACTTTTTGCTGTGAGGGTTGCTTGTACTAGTGATTCAAGTCAGATTCAGAAAATACCTCTTTATATACACAAACCTGTCATAAATACACATTTCAACCCGATGAATGCCACCTGTGCATGAGTAGGTGCATGTTCATGAGATTTGATCATTAGCTTAACGGAGTCCCCAAAATGCTATAAAAGGCTACCTTTCCACTTAATTTGTGAGCAAGTTTCATTCACAAAAATGTTACCCAAGAGATACTATAAATGAAGAACTTCACCCTGCAGACCTTGAAGTCCTGCTGTTGGAAATCAGCTGATAAAAACAGAACAAATTTAGCAGTGTCAGTAGTGGTATTAGGCGACCTGACATATGTGTCAGTACAACAAGTTCTCTTAAATCACTCATACATGTCACCTAAGAGCAAATCTGTTCATACGAGTGTTTCTTGCATGAGGGTTCTTTAAAGAGTCAGTGAGGAATGTAGTAAGCAGTTCTGCAGTCAGACATTTTTTTTTTTGTTCTGGATTAAAAGTTGTCTACCACATTTGGAATTGTGGAATTGATGTTCTGTGATCATCATACCTATAAAGGTACCAAATCTAGTCAAATGGATATGTGATGTAAATTGAACAAGTGTGGAATTTTCAAGCAATTGTCGCCTCATTTTATGGCTAAAGTTGAAAGACACTAAATATTTTGTTATTGCATTAAGGTCTGTCTGTTGGGGTTAGGGTTAGTCTTAACTCTTATCTCTTTATAGTCTTTAATAATTGTGGACACAATGATTCCATACACATTCAGCTCAACTAACATACAAATACTTCGATTTTTGTTAGCATAAAGACATGATGCAGGGATTTTCCTTCATTATTCACATCCTTATACCTCCTCTCTTTCCTCTCTATGAGTAGTCAGACAGTGATGGACTGCCCAACCGGACAAAGTCAGTGCCAGCTGTAGACCCTGACAGGAGGTTATTCCGGGCAAAAAGTCCTCCATCAGTTTCCCCTACGGAGTCAGTAACCCGGGTCAGGAGTCCCTCCCCACCTAAAGTCAGGACACCTCTTGAAATGCCAGAGCGCTTCAAAAGCTCTGATCCACGGTCAAAGATGGCCGAGCAATTTAGGAGTCCTGAACCGCCAAAAGCTGCTCTGGGCGCAGAGCCAGTAATGAACAGTGGGCGAGAGCAAAATGGCATAATGGGCATGGTTAATGGTACAGCCATCGGTAATATCAAACTTCCAGGCATGAGTACCAACCAGATGGATACTACAGATGACAAGGGTCTGACACGTAAGAATGTAGTAAAGGTGGTTTGTTGTGTTGGCAGGAAGGTCCTGCCCACAGAAGAGGACGAGGCCACTGTGCCAACACAACCATCAGACAAAGCTTCAGAAGCAGCCAAGCCTGCTGCTGAATTAGTTAAAGTAATTCCAGCATCAGCTTCAGTGTCAAAGGCCCCTGTGATGCCAGGGTTCACTTTTAAACATGACGTCATCAAAACAGAAGACAAAGATGATGTTTCGCGAGGCTTGATCAACCCCATGGTCAGAGGCAGGACAAGGGAGCCCCGACCACGAATACACAAGGATGAACGACCAGAAAAAATAGAGTTAGAGAAGAAAAATGAGAAGAAAGAGGAAAAAGTGGAGCTGGAGGAGATAAAAAAGGAGAAGAAAGAGAATATAACCATCCTAAAGCCACAGGAGTTCAATCACAAACCTTCTTCTAAATCGACTCATTCCAGACCTTCAGCTCTCCCAACGGTTGTTGGCTTTATCCCAGCTCCCAAGCCTTCACCCTTGTCTCCACCTCCTGACTTCATACCTGCACCCAAACCAACTGCTGCAACAAAACCCACTCCTACGAATCCTCCATCTACCAACCCAGTGGCCCGAAAATCTTCCTGCCTTTCTCCTCCGTGTTTCATCCCAGCTCCTAAACCCTCTCCACTTGCAATTTCTGTGAGCCCTGATCCTCCCCGTCCCAATCCTGGTCCACTGTCTCCCCCTCCTGGAGTCATTTCCATTCAACAACCTGCCGTCAGTCAACAAGAGGTACAGTGTCCACACTTCGCATGTCTGGTCAACATTTGGGACATTGGTGTGGAAAGTGCATGGCCATTTGAAATGCATGTTTTGAAATAAAAGAGCACTGTGGTGTTTGCTTACAGGCACCACATATGTGTGTAACCTCAGTGTGGCATGTTTCTAAAGTCACTTGATAGCCATTGTAAGCAAGCTATGAAACATAAAAAGGAACATAAAAGATTTTTTACTGTTCTTCAGAATAACTTGGGAAACGTTAACCTAGAATACGTTTTCCTTTGAGCCACTGGTGGTTGGATGGTCAGTTGGTTGGTTTGTTGTCCATCTGTTCAACCGTCCAACACTTTGATCTAGAACAAGAAAAGGTTTCAACATCCATGAGTGTTGTGTGTTGAATGCACTGTGAACTAAAGCCTGGCGAGCTAAAGGTCAGTAATGAATCAAATAAAGCAAATATATAGGCTTTAGTCAGATTCAGGTCTTACATTTTGGAGTACCACTTGGGCTTACCTGAGTTGGGCCATGGGTCAAGATGCAGGTTTGGGTCTCAGTTTTGGGCACATACAAAACGAAACTAGAGTAAGCTATGACTACCAGATTGACATGAAATATGGTATAGATATAGGTTTTCTTTTTTCCCCCATACTATGTTTGTGAACAAATGTGAACAAACATTCATAAAACCCTTCCCTCCCATCCCCAATAACGCAACAGTCTCAGTAAAAAGTGAAACTTAACAAACATAACATTAAATATATAATAAATAAATAATTATAGACAAAGGAGAATAGAAAATAAAATAACAAAAGGTAACACAATAAGTGTAAGTTATGTCATCGTAGAAAAGGTTTCAGTCGTAGTCATCTGGACACTGTTTTCAGAATCAAGACGTTTCGGCTCCCATCCGGAAGTCATTCTCAATTGTGAAAAATTTGGACGGGAACTGGAAATTTAAACTACTCTGAGTTACATAAGCCCTGCCCTCAGGAAGGAATCTGCCTGAGTATCTGTAAATAGCTAGTTTCACCTGAAACTGACCTAATAGTTTCAAGATGGCCCAGTAATCAGTAATCAGGCCTATTGTTCTCTGGCTGCATCTACTTCATCACTGCTAAGTGCCTGATTAGCATGTGATAGGCGTGACCAAGGTGATAATACACTCTGATAGACTTTGGGCAGATTAAATCTCAGACCACCATTTCTGTTCAAAGAGGGTTCTCTTTCTTCACAAAAATGGCTTCCTTGACGCCCGTTCAAACCAACTCTTCTCTCTACTAAGAATCTTCACCTCGCTGTCTTCAAATGTGTGGTTTGTAGCTTTTAAATGCAAATGCACGGCGCTCTGTAATCCTGAGTTAGCGTGTCGTTTGTGCTGATAAAGTCTTCTGTGAAGTGGCTGTTTGGTTTTTCGCCTATGTACCGTTCTTTGCAGTTTTCCTCACTGCACTGAATGGAGTAGACAACATTGCTCTGTTTCTGTGTGGGTAACCTGTCCTTAGGGTGAACGAGTTTCTGTCTTAAAGTGTTGCCTGGTTTAAAGAAGACAGGAACATCGTGCTGTCTAAAGATCCTTTGTAGTTTTTCAGACAGTCCAGACACATAAGGAATGGAGACACCGTTCCTTCTTGGTTCAGTTACACTTTTGTCCTGTTTTTGGCTCTTTTAACTTTGTTGATAGCCCAAGTAGGATAACCACAGGCTGAGAGTGCATTCTGGACATGCCTTTCCTCTTTCTTCTTACCCTCTGAGCCTGTGGGCACTTCTTTGGCTCTGTGCTGTAATGTCCGGATTACACCCAGCTTGTGCTGTAGTGGATGGTGTGAGTCAAAGAGCAGGTATTGATCCGTATGTGTTGGTTTCCTGTACACTTCTATCTGGAGCTTTCCGTCCTCTCCTCTGAGAGTAGAACAATCAAGAAAGGCCAAGCGGTTCTCTTTTGCATCCTCACGCGTGAACTTGATGTTGGGGTCCACCGTATTAATATGCTCTGAGAACGCTTCCAAGTCTTGTTTCTTGATTTTCACAAAGGTGTCATCCACGTAACGGTACCAATGACTTGGTGGTGTGCCCGGAACGAGGATAATGCCTTCTTCTCAAACTGTTCCATGTACAGGTTGGCCACAATGGGAGAGACCGGAGAGCCCATAGCACAACCGTGAATCTGTCTGTAGAAGTGTCCCCGAATTGGAAGTAGGTTGTGTTGAGACAGATGTCTAATAGTTTACATATGTGTTCAGGTGTAAGCTTGGTCCTTTGCTGCAAGGTGGAGTCCTCCTGCAGTCTTCTCATCACCGCTGACACTGCTTCTGAGGTTGGGATGCAAGTGAACAAGGACACTACATCATAAGAAACCATAACGTCATCTGGGTCCAACTGGAGATGTTTCACTTTGTCCACAAATTTCTGTGTGTTTTCCACATGATGTACTGTGTTCCCCACCAACGGAGCCAAGATTGTAGTCAAATGTTTGGCTATGTTGTATGTGATGGAATCTGTGCTGCACACGATGGGTCTGAGTGGAACATTCTCTTTGTGAATTTTGGGAAGGCCATAGATGCATGGAATGGCTTCCCCAGGGTATAGTCTGTAGTACAGAGGCCTGTCTATCACCTCCTCCTTCTCAAGCTTCTGTAGACAGTCTATAACCTTCTTCTTGTAGCCATTGGTTGGATCTCTTTTAAGTTTTTGATATGTGGTTGTGTCTTCAAGAAGATTGTTGACCTTGGTTTCATAATCGGCTGTGTTCAGAATCACAGTGCAGCGACCCTTGTCTGCTGGTAGAATGTTTATGCTGTGATCCTTCTGCAGTGCTGAGAGTGCCCTCCTCTCTTCGGATGTAATGTTGGAAGGAGGTGGTTTGGCACTCTTTAATGTTGCAGTGACACGTAGCCTCAGGTCTGCAGCCTCTGCTTCAGTCATCTTGTTCTTCCTAATGGCTGTTTCGGTGGCTGTGATGTAGTCCACTGTAGGGATGTGGTTGGATGTAACTGAAGCCAGAGAACAATAGGCCTGATTACTGATTACTGGGCCATCTTGAAACTATTAGGTCAGTTTCAGGTGAAACTAGCTATTTACAGATACTCAGGCAGATTCCTTCCTGAGGGCAGGGCTTATGTAACTCAGAGTAGTTTAAATTTCCAGTTCCCGTCCAAATTTTTCACAATTGAGAATGACTTCCGGATGGGAGCCGAAACGTCTTGATTCTGAAAACAGTGTCCAGATGACTACGACTGAAACCTTTTCTACGATAGAACACTCCTGGACGAATGAGGGACTACACCGTCTTATTCTGTAAGTTATGTCAGCATTTTGATTTGTGACGAATAAAGGAATAAGTACAGTGGAAGTTCTAATGTATTATTCTCTGTCTCTATCCAAGCTGGAACCTTTTGTAGTGAGAAAATAATACATGGCAGCAATAATAAAGTTTCATGTTAGGCAGCCTAGAGAGAGAAGAGAGACACAGTCTAGGACACGTATTGTTCCATATAAAGCAGGTGAAACTTCTCTTAAGTGTGGAGAAAAAGAAGGCTGAATCTCCCTAAACATTATCTTCTTTCACCAGAGGATCATAATTGATTGATGCTTTCAATGTCAGGGGTTATTTTAATTCTTAAATAAGTAAATAATTTTGGGGCATTAGCAAACTGTGTATGGATCAGAGAACGTTCTCTCTCTTCTCTATTTAATAATAAAGAGGCACTTTTACAGTTATTGGTTTTATAACCACTGAACTGTCCAAATATCCTCAGAAGATTACACAGTGCCTTAATTGAGGTTCTCAGATTTGTCAAAAACAAAACAATATCGTCCACAAAAAGAGACAATGTTCTGTCTTACCTGTTGTTATGCTTGTGATTTCAGACAACTGACGGATTGCCATGGCTTCGATGGCAAACAGAAATAATAAAGGGGACACAGGACAGGCCTAGAAGATGTTTTCGTAGTGATTTTGGTAGCTTCCTGACCTTTTGTGTAGTGCCACGATCAGGTACAAATTTCCTCTTGACCAACAATTCCATGACAAGGTATCGTACTGTAGAGTAATGGCCGGAATACCATGAACTTTGCTGATAACATTTTTGCGCCCAAGGGGATAAACCCTTTAGATGTTAATCACTCCATGGCTTTTATTGTATTACTACCCTTAGTACAAACTAAGATAAAACTGTATACTATATGTTGTGTCTTACATGTTCTGCCAGTTGGGCTTTAGACTTTTGGTCTTGTTATTTTTGTCTTATGTTTCTGTACACTGAACAAGTCCTCTATTGCCCCTCTATTGGGCACCTCAACAGTAGTTGCTGAGGGAGTAGGAAGTACTTGTTTACTTCCTGACCACAATGTCCCATTCTGGTGACCTTTCAGTCACAAACCCTTAAAGTTGTAATAAATAAGAATTTAAACTACTTTCCATATGTCTAATTTATACTCCAAATAAATAGTGGGCAGCATATCACATATCAGGTCATAACTGCTGCTAAGTGCTATTAGCTAGTTAGCTCAGTTAGCCGTGCAACTAACTTAGCGGTCCTATTAGCTGACTGAGCACCAGAACGGGAGTCAGGTGAGAGGGCAACCAAACCGGGATCAGCAGCCTCCCAGTGAACATGGCCAGACTGACGGAGGCCAGTTTGATGACAGGGAATGGATCCAATGGATTTCTGTTCAGGATGACCCTGGCTGTGTCCATGTCAAATATCGTGTGATTTGACTGTACAGTTTTCGAGAAATTTAAGTCAGCTCAAATTACATTATAACATAATCATCATTCCCTCATTTGATAATACATTTTAAAAAATCCTTAATAGGTGACCGGAAATTTTCAATGGATTCCTGTTCAGGATGACAATGACTGTGTCCATGTTAAATATTGTGTTATTTTACTGTACATCGTAGAAAAGGTTTCAGTCGTAGTCATCTGGACACTGTTTTCAGAATCAAGACGTTTCGGCTCCCATCCGGAAGTCATTCTCAATTGTGAAAAAATTGGACGGGAACTGGAAATTTAAGCTACTCTGAGTTAGCTTAGAGTAGCTTAAATTAGCTGCTAGCTACTAGCTTGGAGTAGCTTAAATTTCCAGTTCCCGTCCAATTTTTTCACAATTGAGAATGACTTCCGGATGGGAGCCGAAACGTCTTGATTCTGAAAACAGTGTCCAGATGACTACGACTGAAACCTTTTCTACGATAGAACACTCCTGGACGAATGAGGGACTACACAGTCTTATTTTACTGTACAGTTTTTGAGAATATGCTGTTCTACCCAAACCCTGGCAGCCACATCTATATTTCAAACACGTTCTTTCTATTGCAGACCTAAGTGCAGTATTGTATCTGTCCATTTTGTATGCTCTCGATAGGGAGAATGACAAGTAAAAAATTGGCTTAGACTACCCCATCTGTTTGATGTTCTACTGCAGAGGTAGGTTGTTGTTTTTTGTGACAGACAGCCCAAATGTTTGTAACAAGGAAAAATCTAAAGCAGTAACACAACAGAAGAAGACATTTTTACTTAAGTAATTTCAGACAAAGTCGTACTCAAAATCCTATCTGTTATATAGCAATATCTCCCTCTGTGTCACAGTGTTGCAGGGTGAACCCGAGCACAGGACAAAGACATGGGACATTGGAATGACTTAACAGGTTTATTGGAAAGTTACTTGAGAGGGAGATGAGTTGAGGAGATTTGATGGCTATTATGACACAGGGTAAATGGGCAATGGTGAAGAGAGGCTAGCAGGCAGTCAGGAAAACAGGCATGCACACAGGCAAGAGGTCTGGCTAGTCTTCAGCATTGGCTGCCAACTGGAGTTCTAGGCTTGCTGGGGTTAAGGTAGCAGAAACCCTGTTATCACTGTTACCTCTGTTAGCACTAGCATTGTTAGAGTGGCTAACACTGCTAGTGACCGCCATTTCGGCTCTGACAACTCCTTGTTCCAGACACAAAATGGCGACAATTACAATACAGCCTCCAAGCCTTTTTCCAGGCTTAATAGCCCACAGCCTGCTGTGGTGTGTGCTTATTCACTTAGTGGGAACCCCCTTAGCTCCACCAGTGAGTGGTTCATGTCTCACTGGCTGGCCGTTTGCCACCATTCCTTGCTTTGCAGTGTCCAAGCGGTGTGCACGCAAGCTAGAGGAAACTACAGACATGTTGGCTCAGCCACCTCCATGTCTGCGTGTGATGTCAGAAGGGGTAGCTGAGTACAGGCTATCCTGACATGCCTGACGGCCCCCAAGGAAGGTGACGACTGAAACACCACAGCAGCAGAGTGGTTTTCCTCATGAAACACCCAGCAGATTAGTGTTTTTCCCTTGTCGAGTGTGCACAGCAGTTCTAAGTGACACAGAGGGATTTTTCCATGCCATCCTCCATGATCAGTTTGTTGGAAGACCGAGTTAAGGGATGCAGTTGTTGCTCGCTTTAGCTGCCTCCTAGCCCTTTCTACTGAGGCCCACCGTGCGCTCCCTCCCGAAGCAGAATGGTCGGGTCGGGTGGGCCTGTTGTAGCTCTCCAAGCAAGCCTCTCCAGCCTCTTATATGGCTCCGCACGTACTCATAGAACTGCAGTTAAATCCAGGTAACTACTGTTATAACACTGGCTGGCGACCATTGTTGCATGTCCTTCCTCATCTCGCTATAGACTTGGTTTCTGTCAGCTGTCTATTGTCCACTTTGAAATAAAGCCACAAAATGCCCAAACAGAAACTTGGATCCATCAAACGATAATAAATAAAAACATTAAAACAACACCTTACCCAGTCACCTATGAATCATTATTTTTTTGACAGTTCAAATATAAGGGAATTATGAATGTTATAATGTAATTTGAGTTGATTTTCCCTTTAAATTTCTGAAACTGTACTGTTAAATCGCACATTATTTGAGATGTACAGAGCAAGGTTTTTCCTGATCAGGAATCGATTGGAAATTTCCTGTCACCTATTAAGGCTTTTTTTTTAAATTGAATATCTAATATGAGGGCATTATGAATGTGTTATAATTTCAGCTGAATTTCACTTTTGTTGTTTTCTCCACAACTGTACAGTAAAACTATATGAAAATTTATATGGTCATAGCCAGGGTCATCCTGAACAGGAATCAATTGAAAATTTCATGTCACCTATGAAGGAAAGGTTTCTTAAGACAGGTCAAAGACCAATATTTGATGATATTCTGATGAGTTCTCTCTTAAATAAATGAATAATACAGTACAATATCTTCGAATTTAATTATAACTGGATTTACTATAATGTGAGATATGTCTTTTTAACTTGTTATATCAAATTTCATAAATAATTGCTGAAAAACTCTTTCTTTTTTCTTTCTTTTTTCTCTTTTCTAACTTCTTTCTTTTTTTTTGCTGCCCCTAGCACCCGTATTTGTAACACCATGAATAGATGCGCATGAAAAATCAAGCGGCGGCTGGCTTGACCTGGTTTTTGCAAGCAACTGCTCACTTGACCGCAGTGAGCTATTCTATCGACACCCAAACCCCCCCGCCCCCCCCAACTCTCCAGGAACTTTATAGACGGAAGATGTGGTTACAAAAAAACTGTTTTTTCCTGGACTCTCACTGAATTTGTGCAGCTAAGACCTCACTGGGTCTTAGTTTACTCCAAAACACATGCTGCCTCTGACCAGTTAAGTTACTGCTTCTAGATTCTCAGAGCTTAACATTTACTGTGTTATATTTTGGGATGGAGTGATGTAAAAAAAATATTTTGCCGGAAACAAATTACCTTTTTTAATGGTAAATCTTGATTAAATGCATTCAACCTCTAACCTGTACTCATTGACATGGTAAATATGTGAGTTGCATTAGGATCTGGGTTTTGCCCCACTGGCCAAAGGGCCTAAGAACGGCAATATCTATCAATATTTATTTATTCGTTGTACATTGAAATTTATGCTAGCTCACTGTATTTATTCACTTGCTCGGCTTGGTTTGATGCAAATTCTTCTCTTAACCAGACAGTTGTATTTTTGTGTGTTGGATTTATTGTTTTTCTATTGTGCATGCTGTTTGAGACATCTTTGAACATTTACTCTTTATTTGGAAGTATTACTAACTGAGTCAAGAACAGTTGTGGCAGACAGGGCCTTTGATTTGTAAGAGGAATAAATCACATCCATATGTTTTTTAACTTTTTGTTTGTGTGTAGTCATGGGCTTTGCTTTATCATCGTCAATGTGTTGTTGCTTTGACCTGTAGGAGGCACTGCTCAGTCCCACTGATGAGACTCAGAGACGCCTGATGAGGATCTTCAGTGCCCCTGTAAATCACCCTGCTGTCCATCTTATTGATGTCTTGGCTTTATGTCTGTCTATATCCCTACACTACCCAGTTGTGACTCATGACTGAGTAAAATAATATCCCTTCTGCTGGTGCCCTGGCACCAACACTTTAACCCTTACTTGTGTAACTATCTTTCTCTGTCTTTCATCATGCACTTGTATTGCTTAATTACTTATTACCCTTTCACTTATCAGTTAACTATGGCTGCTCTCAAAAATCAAATCTCAGTTTCCCAGTTAAATATATGGACTATTTATGTTTGCTTGCTTTTGTAGACTCATTGGAAAGTTTTCTAAACTAAGAATTTCCCGATCAAGTATTTTTTGGCCCCGATCTGAGTTCTTTAATACTGGGTATGTATCAATACCATAGACTGTATATAAAGATGGACGACATCAGCTCCCTAAAAGTGAAGCCAAAACATCTCTATTGCCCACTGGTGGCTAGGTGCAGTATAGGTCATGACGCTGCTTTGCAATTGATTCAGCCGGGTGTATGGGTGTGTTCTTGATACCGCGGCTCCAACTCCAATTACTACTGTCACGTCAAAAGCGCAAGATGGCTGCTCCCGTATCCGGGATAATTTTGCTTCATTTGTGGAAATGCGTCGTCCATCTATATATACAGTGTGTCCGGTAAGTATTCACAGCGCTTCACTTCTTCCACATTTTGTGTTATGTTATGTGACAGCCTTACTCCACAATGGATTAAATTCATTATTTTCCTCAAAATTCTACAAACAATACCCCATAATGACAACTTGAAAGAAGTTTGTTTGAAATCTTTGCAAATTTATTGTAGCTAGCCTGCTACCTTTTTATAAATAAAAAAAAATAAATCACATGTACAGAAGTATTCACAGCCTTTGCTCAGTACTTTGTTGAAGCACCTTTGTCATTCACAGAGTTTTCCCATAGCCAGTCCTTTGCTATTTTGACTGTGTGCTTAGGGTTGTTGTCCTGTTGGACGATGAACCGTCGCCCTAGTCTGAGGTCCAAAGTGTTCTAGAGCAGGTTTTCATCAAGGATGTCTCTGTACATTGCTGCATTCATCTTTCCCTCGATCCTGACTACTCTCCCAGTTCCTGCCGCTGAAAAACATCCACACAGCATGATGCTGCCACCGCCATGCTTCACTGTAGGGATGGTATTGACCAGGTGATGAGCGGTGCCTGGTTTCCTTCAGACATGACGCTTGCCATTCAGGCCAAAGAGTTCAATCTTTGTTTCATCACACCAGAGAATTTTGTTTCTCATGGTCTGAGAGTCCTTCAGGTGCCTTTTGGCAAACTCCAGGCAGGCTGTCATGTGCCTTTTACTGAGGAGTGGCTTCCGTCTGACCACTCGACCATACAGGCCTGATTGGTGAAATCCTGCAGAGATGGTTGTTCTTCTCTCTCCACAGAGAAACGCTGGAGCTCTGTCAGAGTGACCATCAGGTTCTTGGTCACCTCCCTGACTAAGGCCCTTCTCCCCCGATTGCTTAGTTTGCCAGAGTGGCCAGCTCTAGGAAGAGTCCTGGTGGTTCCAAACTTCTTCCATTTACGGATGATGGAGGCCGCTGTGCTCATTGGGACCTTCAATGCTGCAGAAATTTTTCTGTACCCTTCCAAAGATCTGTGCCTCGATACAATCCTGTCTCGGAGGTCTACAGACAATTCCTTGGACTTGATGGCTTGGTTTGTGGTCTGACATGCACTGTTAACTGTGGGACCTTATATAGACAGGTGTCACTTTCCAATAATGTCCAATCAACTGAATTTACCACAGGTGGACTCCACTCAAGTTGAAGAAACATCTCAAGTATGATCAGTGGAAACAGGATGCACCTGAGCTCAATTTTGGGTGTCATGGCAAAGGCTGTGAAAACCTATGTACATGTGATTTTTTTCGTTTTTTATTTCTAATAAATTTGCAAAGATTTCATACAAACTTTTTTCATGTTGTCATTATGGGGTATTGTTTGTAGAATTTTGAGGAAAATAATGAATTTAATCAATTTTGGAATAAGGCTGTAACATAAAATGTGGAAAAGTGAAGCGTTGTGAATACTTTCAGGATGCACTTTACAGTCTATGATTGATACAGAGTCTGCGCCATACTTTTATTTATCTTAATATTGATTAAATATATCTGAGTCATTGAAAAATATTCTTTTTTTAATAATACAATTACTTTTATAGTCATTTATAACAATCAGTTACAATGACGGTGTAGTCCCTCATTCGTCCAGGAGTGTTCTATCGTAGAAAAGGTTTCAGTCGTAGTCATCTGGACACTGTTTTCAGAATCAAGACGTTTCGGCTCCCATCCGGAAGTCATTCTCAATTGTGAAAAAATTGGACGGGAACTGGAAATTTAAACTACTCTGAGTTCCATAAGCCCTGCCCTCAGGAGGGAATCTGCCTGAGTATCTGTTAATAGCTAGTTTCACCTGAAACTGACCTAATAGTTTCAAGATGGCCCAGTAATCAGTAATCAGGCCTATTGTTCTCTGGCTGCATCTACTTCATCACTGAAATGGTGGTCTGAGATTTAATCTGCCCAAAGTCTATCAGAGTGTATTATCACCTTGGTCACGCCTATCACATGGTAATCAGGCACTTAACAGTGATCAAGTAGATGCAGCCAGAGAACAATAGGCCTGATTACTGATTACTGGGCCATCTTGAAACTATTAGGTCAGTTTCAGGTGAAACTAGCTATTAACAGATACTCAGGCAGATTCCCTCCTGAGGGCAGGGCTTATGGAACTCAGAGTAGCTTAAATTTCCAGCTCCTGTCCAATTTTTTCACAATTGAGAATGACTTCCGGATGGGAGCCGAAACGTCTTGATTCTGAAAACAGTGTCCAGATGACTACGACTGAAACCTTTTCTACAATCAGTTACAATAATGAAAAACAAAAGAGTCTGAAGGGTCGGTGGAAAACGTACAAGTAAAGCTGGGCGGATGTTCTTCTCTTTATCTCAAACATACTCACACCACAAGATTGGAAAATAATGGCGCATCACACACTACAGGATATTATTATGATTATCGTGCCAGAGAGAGCGATGCCCCACCTTGAATGATATCACTTGATCTCATGGGGAGCAGATGTAATAAAAATGTCAGACTCTGTTTCTTTGCAGTGACAAAAAGCAAAAGGCACGAGTCTGGATGAGAAAATGAGACGCAGTCAACACGGGGAACTGGAGGTTAGATGTATAGTGTCAGTTTTAATATCCGTCAACAGTAGTATGCTAGCTAACGTTAGCCTCAAGGGCTAGAATGTTTACCATTGCTTGGCAACACCGTCAGCTGCTCCGGGCTTGTAACGCCTCCGTCTCATTGCATATTTTGGCCCCGCTCGGAAGTACTGACGTAGTCACCCAGATTTTAAATCCTAAATATCAAACATGTTTGATATTATCGGGGCTGCTCCGATGAGTCTGTGAGCAGGTCAGGAGGCTTAAGACTGGATCTGTAAACCCCTCACATTACCAGATTATCTGGGCCGCACATCGGTACTGACCACAGTCCCAGACCAGATTTCACCACCACTTGTCAGGAGGGGTGAATCGGGGATCAATCGGCCCAAAACTACTGTAGTGTGAGCCCAGATTGGAGAGGCAGAACGACGGATTTTGGACACGTAAGACATAAATGCTCGAACAGAGATAAGCATGGAGAAGTGCAACAAGAAATTGGAAACACAAAGTGTGTGTGAATCTATGGAAGTAACTTTTATGACAGTTGTATTAGGGGCCGAAGTGGTTGTGTTGTTGCTAGTTAACCGTTAACGCGCCTCAAGGACCGAGTTAAGTTAGTCCAGTTTAGTTGGGAGGGGACAGTTTAGCAACACCATGTTCTCGGGGTTATGTTCTTTTTGTTAATACTGGCTTTTTGCACTAAGACAGTATATTTGAGAAGCCCTGATAATGTTTTGGACAACCAGTTAAACACTTGTTTTGTTACTATTACTGACATGATGTGCAGATTGCAATTACAGTCCCAGCGTATTTACAGGTGTACAGATGATGGCTAACAGGTACATTAATATAATATCATGGAATATAAATGGATGTGGGGACCAAATTAGAAGGAGGAGGGTTCTGGCATATTTGAAATCCAAAAATGCACATATACCATTTATCCTGGAATCTCATATAACGGGGGATGAAAGAGGTAGTGAAATTTAAAAAAGGCTGGGTAGGGAAAGTTTTTCATAGTTCCTACTTAAGTAAACGAAATGGGGGTGATGATTCTCATAAATATAAGTTTAAGTTTTGTTATGCTTAAACAACACAATGACAGTGAAGCTAGACTTATTTGTATCAAAGCCGTGATCAACCATATATACGCACCTAACAAGGAAGAACCTGATTTTTTTCATGAAATGAAAAAGTGATAGGAAATATGGAGGGGCAAGTTATACTGGCAGGGGATTTCAACCAGGTAATGGATGGGATGATCGATAAAAGTAAGCCCAGTGGTAAATCTTCACCTAGGGATAGAGCTGCAATCCAGATGTTGGCAGAGGACTTGAGTTTAGTGGATATATGGATAGTGAATCCACGTGAGAGAGAATACACTTTTTACTCTCACTGCCACTGCCAAGTCTCATTTGTGGATTGATTTTTTTCTTTCTTTTCTGATATCTAACACGTTAATAGACTCGGTTGTGGACTGCGAGATAGGTGCAATCGCTCTCAGTGACCACAGCACAGTGGAGTTGTATGTTGATTGAAAGGTTAATACTACACTTCAAGATGAATCATTTAGCAACGCATTATCAGAGGATCTTAAATCCTTTTTTGAAATTAATATTGGCTCCACAGAAAAAATATCCTCTGTTTGGGAAGCATCTAAGGCATACATAAGAGGGAAAATCATCACTCACTCTTCAAAAGTGAAGAAAGAAAACAACATTAGTTGAAGAGATATGTAATCTGGAGAAAGAGTTGGCAAGGCACTACTCAGATAATTGATACAAAACTATTTGCAATCTGAAATATCAGTTGCATGACATATATAACAAAAAAGCCGAATGTGCCTTATTTAGACTTAAAACCAACTTTTACGAAGGGGGGGGGGGGCATCCACCTGTACACCTGTACACCTGTACACCTGTACACCTAGCACGGAAGAAGTAGTGTCATTTTTCTCAATTCTTCAGCTGCCAACAGTCTCTGATGAGCTACTGTCTCATCCATGAAAACCAGGAAGTCACCAGGTTTGGATGGCTTCCCGGTTGAATATTAAATATGTTGATATACTGGCTCTCTACATGAGGTGTATGCAGAGGCATTTGAAACAGGCTCTTTACCTGGTACATTTAATGATGCTTTAATTTCTCTTATCTCTAAATTGGACAGAGATACTTCAGACCCATCCAATTTCAGATCTGTAAATCTCCTTGGGGTAGATTATAAGATCTCGGCAAAGACACTGGCGTCACATAGAGAGAAAATACTACCAGACATTATAAATGGTGATCAAGTAGGTTTCATTAAAAACAGGTCTTCAGTTGATAACATGTGACAGGCTTATGCATCTTACATATCTGAATCGGTGGCAGCCTTTTCACTCGATGCAGAGAAGGCTTTTGACTGGGTGGATTGGGGGTTCCTTATGTTGTCTCCTTCAAAAATCGGATTTGATCCTGGCTTTTGTAATTGGGTGAAGATACTTTATTCCAACCCGAGAGCAGCTGGTCTCACAATTGGGCTGATATAAACAATTTTGTACCTCTCTAGGGGGACGAGACAGGGTTGTGCTCTCTCTCCATTGCTCTTCACTATGGTTTTAGAACCACTGGCTGTAGCAGTCAGAGCTGAGGTAAGAATTATAGGTGTACAGGCAGTGGGTAGGGAGCATAAGCTATTTACTTGAATGTATCGACTCTTATTCTAAATTATCAGGTTATAAGATAAAATGACACAAATCGGAGAGAATGCCTATATCGAATACATTTCACCCTGGGGATATTACTTTTATATAACTTCACCGAGGGATATAGGAAGTATGGGTCTCCCCAATGTAAGGTTATATAATCTAGTGTTTGAAATATCTAGACTGGCTAAACACTGGAAGGGAATAGACCTGGAGCTGAGCTGGATCAAAGTCGAACAGGAGCTAGTAAGCCCTTTCAAATCTTCGGATGTTCTCTCACATGGTTCAACTACTAATAGACATGATCACTCTTCAAACCCAGTACTGGCTCATTCTAAGGAAGTTTGGAGAGAAGTGCACAGGATGTGGGATGTGTCGCACATAAGACAATTATATGCCTCTCTATGGCACAACCCGGCCATACATATTGGGAAGAAGTCTGTTTACTGGAATGAATGGCTTATAAAAGGGATATAGTGACTTGTATGTGGATGGAGTGTTGATAACCACAGTGAATGAGTAAATATAAAGAAATAAAATACATAAAATACACAAAAGCAATAAAATAAACAGCCAGTTCAGGTAAAATCAGAATATGCTTTCCGATAAAAATGCATTTTGAGAAGAGACTTAAACGAAGACATTGACTCATTGGATTTTTGCAATGTTTTTGAGGTGATAAAAACATGATTGGACAAGCTTAGTGATATGTTGCTCAAAACAAAGTGCTATCAGGACACCAAGATTTCTTGCAACAGGCTAGATATGTTGTGACAGGTTACCAGTAGATGGCAGTATTTGTTTAGTGATGTGTTGGGGCCCAATAACAAGGATTTCAGTTTTATTTGAGTTGAGCTGAAGAAAATTTATCAACATTAAATTTTTTAGACAGGCAGTCTTGCAGAGAACTCGGCATACTAAGGTCAGTGGGCTTGACAGGGAGGTACAACTGAGTGTCATCCACATAACAATGAAAAGGGTGGGATGCAGCTAGTATACAGCGAGCTGTTAAAAATAATTTGTAAAAAGGGCGCAATACAATCCATAACTTCCAATAAAAACCTAGTTGGAATTTTGTCCAGAGGGCTGGAGGATACGCTCATAAGAGACATGATGTCTGCGAGTTCAGGCAGAGTAACAGCAGAAAAATTGCTCAAAGAATCCCTGAGCGGGTGATCCACATCTAAAAAAGGCAGGATTGGGGGTGATATCAGATCTTATTAACTCCACCTTACCAGCAAAGTGCAAAAGAAACTTTTCACAATCAGCATCACAATCAGCAGGGGCACAAGGAGAGGCTGGGTTAACTAACTGATCCACAGTCTTAAATAGGAATCTGGGGTTGTGCTCATGGGCAGAAATAAGTGCAGAGAAATGACATGTTCTTGCATTCTTCACCATCCTATTATAAAGGAGTATTAACTCTTTCATGGCCACAAAGTGGACCTAGAGACCTGATTTCTTCCATCTGTGTTCTGCTCTTCTGCATTTCTTTTTACAGCTTCGAATACTGTTATTTAACCATGGCTGTTTTCTAGTCTTTGAGTTTGGCCTATTTTTCAGAGCAGCTATGAGATCTGAGGTTGAAGAACACAGGTAGTTAAAAGAATCAACCAAATCGTTGGTGTTGGAGCAATCGGGAAACACATTGCCAGGAGAATTTAACAGTGTACAGAATTTTGAGGCACTATGCTCATTAAGGACACGTGTGTACTTAGAGCAGGATAAGACAGTACTAGCAGCCTCTAATTCACAGTTAAAAACAATGCATAGGTGATCGGATACAAACATGTCCCTGATTTCCACCGATTGCGTTTTCAGGCCCAAAGTAAAGGCTAGGTCTAAGGTGTGGCCACAGGAATGAGTTTGGCCAGACACATGTTGTTGTAAGTTAAAAGAGTTAGTGATATTTAAAAAATCAGCAGTAAGGGCATTAGAGTCATCAACATGAATATTAAAATCACCACAAAGAACAATTCTATCATAATTTAAACAAGACTAGATAAAAACTCAGGGAGTTCCAACAAGAAGGAGCCAGCTGGTTTAGGGGGGTGATAAATAATAGCAAATATGACCGGGAGGGGCCCACCAAGTTTAAACATGAGTACTTCAAAGGAGGAAAAATCATTGCAAGCTATGAGGTTACACTTTAAATGCTTCCTATAGACAGTAACAAGGCCCCTACCTCGACCACAAACCCTAGGGCGGCTAAAGCAGTCATAATCTGGAGTGCACAATTCAGCCAGCTGACTGTGATCACCAGGACGTAACCAGGATTATGTTAAAAACATGAAATCTATATCAGTAGAAGAGATAAAATCATTTAAAATAAACGTTTTGTTAGAGAGGGATCTTACATTGAGAAGAGCCATCTTAAAAAGTCTGTGCTGGTTCAGATTTGAGGTTGAGACTGGAGGAAGGGTTCTGGCCCGGATCTTTATTAAGTTATTATTACTGCTGTGTCGGCTGTGTCTGTTTCATATTAAGGACCTATCTGAAATTACCACAGGAATTTTAAAAGTAGTACTAGAGGGATCCGGGCTCCAAATAGCAGCACTATGATCAGTCCACAAGGGGGAGTTAGTGACAGCAGAGGGTGCGTGGCTGTTTATGGTGGGCAGAGAAGAGGAAGAAGAAGAGCGAGGGGAAACAGGTGATGTAAATAGTCAACTTCGTGAGGAGGACAGCACAGCGTGCTGCAGGTTAGCCGCCAGCATGCGACTATTGATTTGGTTGTACTGTTAACTGGTAGATATCTATTTTGGTTGTTCTAAATATCTTCATTTATCACAGGCCTTTTGTACATCTTGTAAACAAATATGAGGATACTGTCTGTTTTATGTATACGTAAGTGAATAAAAACTTTTAATGACAAAAAAACAAAACAAATCCTCAGTTTTTTTATTACTCCTAAAAAAAAAAAAACAGGAGTTGAGTCAACTGTCAGTAATTTAACATTGTCAATAAATAAAAACAAATGCCTGACTGAGGTACAAGCCCTACTTGTAATATCAATATATATAACACCCTCCAACAACCTGGGTGATAGCTTGGTGCATATCGTCCAGTGATGATTTTTTTTCAATTTACAGCACTCCACTCTGGCTGTGCTTTTCAGTTCAATTTTATTTACATAGCGGCAATTCATAACAGACGTTATCTCATTTCACTTTTCCTATAGAGCAGGTCTAGACCGTACTCTTTATAATATTATTTACAGAGACCCAACAAATCCCACCATGAGCAAGCACCTGGCAACAGTGGCAAGAAAAAACTTTCTTTAAGAGGCAGAAACCTTGGACAGAACCAGACTCAATGGTGGTCGACCATCCACTGCTTTTCAACTTTAGAGTACATTCCCTGTCAAGTAACATCTTACTAATGTGTTCCTCTGACAGTTAATGACTGTTGATGACATTTGTTTGAACTGATCTGCATTTCCAAATAACATTGTCATTTTGTCACTGTATAGGAAGCATTTTCAACCCATGGATGCTCATTGCAAAGCCCCCCCCAAATGCTTTTTGGCAGGTCTTGTGTTTTCATTGACCTAAGCTGCAATTTGTAACACAATGGTATGACGTGACCGTTTCTTTTCATGACATATCAGGCTGATAGAAGCAACCTGCATGGGCTTTGTATCTTTTGTATTAAAGATTGGCATGGTGAAGGAGCGGTACACCTTGATACATGCATGTGTGGTGTTTTCCCTCTTGAGTGTTGTGTGGCTAATTAATATGTTCAGGTGCTCCCAGCTCCAGTGATGCGGCTTGACAATAATAATTTCCTCATCTCTGCTGTCCACTAATTTTTCTCCTTGTCCTTTCTGTACACCAGGTGAAGACAGAGGAGCAGATCGCAGCGGAGCAGGCCTGGTATGGATCAGAGAAAGTCTGGCTAGTCCACAAAGATGGTTTTTCCCTGGGTGAGATGGGATTACTTGGCTTTTTTGCACATATACCACCATTTCCTTCTTAAACATTCCAATTTAGAAAATGTCAAACCCTTTTGTGGGCAATTTTGCTCTCACTGTTTTTGAGCAGTGCAGTCAATGCATTTGAGCTTTTAGATTTTTCAGGCACTTAATTTCACATTTCTGCATTTACAACAGTGCTTTCAAAATCATTTCAGCTTTCAGCATTCACACACATTTTCTGCAGGAAATACATTTTTTCTAGTCTATGTTCTTCTACGCACAGAATTAATTATTTTTATTTCTCCGTTATGTTTTTTGCAACTCAACTCCTTCCACATTTTTCAACGTAGAAACTTCATCAAAATATTCAGCTCAATTAGGAATTTTTAACTAACTTTCCAAAATATTCAAAGTTTTCTGGGAAATTTTCTGCATTCAAATGAATGGACGGAATGTTCAAAATTTCCACATTTTCACCATTTTAAAATCTTTTTCAACTGTTATCCACTCATTCATACTTTCACATAGAAACTCCATTCAAACATCGAAATGTTCCACATCTTTCCTACATTCTTGGTATTATTCGACTTTAAAATCCCATTTAAACTTTGCAAAACATTCAGCTTCGTTTTAAGTAAAGTTATAATGGGAGTCAATTAGAAAAACCTTCAAACTCACTCATCTTCAACTTCTTCCCACTAATGCATACATTCACGTAGAAACTCCATTCCAACTTTTAAATGTTCATAATCCTTAGGACTTTATCACAACTTTAATTCAACTTTTATAGCTTTCATACTTTTTACACAATCATGGTTCAAAATTCATGCAATTTTCAATCCTTTTCTGAGTTTATAATGGGTGAGTATTGCTTGGAATGTTCAGAGCTAGAGTGGGTGACATCGTCACTGGAGTGCAGAGGCAGCTGTAAAATCTTCTTAAAAACTTCTCTTCAACTTGCTCTTAGTCCCACAATTTTCACTTTTCATACATCGTTTTATACCAAAACGTAGGAATCATGGAATCAAACAGACTCCCACAATTGGCACAGTCAGCTTCCAAGTGACAGCAGTGCCAGCCAACTGCCGTATAGATTTCCATATTAACTGAGACCTGAATTTTCAGGAGGGAGGCAGAAACGGGGCCATTTCTAACCTGCTCTCATTCCCACATTTTTGACATTACACACACATACTCACACATGGGTCAGGTAAGTCTTGGGCATCTAGCAGACATATAGTGTCGCCACTCACTGAAAGATACAGGCCTACCGTTATTACCATTGAGAGACTGTTACCTGTTGAGGAAAAGCAGTAGACAATACCTTGTACATATTGCTCCAGAGTACCTTGGGGAATGATGTCTGAGGAGGCCCCCCCCTCTATTCCCTCTATTAGTGAGTGCCCCCGGTTGTAGCTCAACGCCTGCTCCTCTGCAGGTGTGAAGTTCTCAGGTGGTGGTTCCCCACCAGTAGCAGTGGCATCCGCCTGTTTTTTGGTGGCTAAAATGGTACATATTTACAGCTACTATTTTAACACATACAGTTCACATTTAATAATAATTTTATTTATAAAATTTTGTGCTTTTCAAACAATAAGCACTAAGTGCTTTCCAAGGTCAGAAGATTAAAAACATAAACATTAGGGATAGTTACAAGAGGTAAATAATGAAACTTGCATATGCATAAAAGCATACGTACACATACATATATACATTGTAGGCTACATACAGCAGGTGAAATAAGTATTGAACATGTTACCATTTTTCTCAGTAAATATATTTCTAAAGGTGCTATTGACATGACATTTTCACCAGATGTTGGTAACAACCCATGCAATCCACACATGCAAATAAATCTAACCATAGATGTCCATAAATTAAGTTATGTATAATAATGTTAAATGACAGGGTAAAAGTATTGAACACGCTTACTGAAATTCATTAATACTTCGAACAAAAGCCTTTGTTGGTATTGACTGCTTCAAGACGTCTCCTGTATGGAGAAACAAGTTGCATGCATTGCTGAAGTGTGATTTTGGCCCATTCTTCCACACAAACAAACAGTCTTCAGATCTCTTCTATGAACTCTGATCTTTAGCTCTTTCCATAGATTTTCAATTGGATTCAAGTCAGGTGATTGGCTGGGCCATTCTAGCAGCTTTATTTTCTTTCTCTGAAACCAATTGAGAGTTTCCTTGGCTGTATGTTTGGAATCATTGTCTTGCTGAAATGTCCACCCTCGTTTCATCTTCATCATCCTGGTAGATGGCAGCAGATTTTATCAAGAATGTCTCTGTACATTTTCCCATTCATCCTTCCTTCAATTACATGAAGTTTTTCAGTACTGTATGCTGAAAAACAGCCCCACACCATGATGTTTCCACCTCCAAACTTCACTGTTGGTGTGGTGTTTTGGGGGTGATGTGCAGTGCCATTTTTCCTCCAAGCATGGTGTGTATTATGGCATCCAAAGAGTTCAATTTTGGTCTCATCTGACCAGACTATATTCTCCCAGTATGTCACAACCTTGTCCAAATGTTGTGAAGTGCTTGAACCCACATGCACTTTTGTCCATGGATCATCTTATAGTACCACTGGACCTTAGACTAGCTCAAACGAGCTTCAACATGCTTTTTCTTCAGTAATGGAGTCTTGAGTGGTGAGCGTGCATACAGGCCACGGCGGTTGAGTGAATTACTTATCGTTTTCTTTGAAACAATTGTACCTGCTAATCCCAGGTCTTTCTGAAGTTGTCCACAAGTTGTCCTTGGCTCTTGAACAACTCTTCTGATAATTCTTTTCACTCCTCTGTCAGAAATCTTGCGAGGAGCACCTGGTCGTGGCCGGTTTATGGTGAAATGATGTTCTTTCCACTTCCAGATTATGGCCCCAACAGTGCTCACTGGAACATTCAAAACTTTTGAAATCCTTCTGTAACCAATGTCATCAGTATGTTTTGCAACAATAAGGTTGCGAAGGTCTTGAGAGAGCTCTTTGCTTTTACCCATCATGAGATGTTTCTTCTGTGACACCTTGGTAATGAGACACCTTTTTATAGGCCATCAGTTGGGACTGAACCAGCTGATATTAATTTGCACTGACAAGGGGCAGGATTGGCTTTCCAGGCCTTTTTCACCTCCCTTTCTTCATGTGTTCAATACTTTTTCCCTGTGTCATTTAACATTATAACACATAACTTAATTTATGGACATCTATGGTTTGATTTCTTTGCATGTGTTGATTTCATGAGTTGTTACCAACATCCGGTGAAAATTTCATTTCAATAGCACCTTAAGAAACATATTTACTGAGAAAAATGGTGACGTGTTCAATGCTTATTTTACCTGCTGTACATCCCTACGTACATAGTATATGCATAGACATACACACACACACATAAAAGACAAAATATATTATGTTCATTATAGGCTACATACCACTCTGGAAAATGTTTTTGTACTTAAGTTTCACTTGTTGCTACAATCTTTTCTGGATATTGAGGTGGCTCCTGTTGAGATGTAACAGAGAAGAATGAATACAGGTCAGAGATTTCATTAGCTGCGTTGATGGAATACCCCCCAGGCATTCTTTTTGAAAACATCCACTATTAACAGAAATCTATCAATCCATAAATTACATGTTCATATATATTTAACCTTTCATAGTACCAGCTGTCCAGGAAAAATGTTCATAGTTCTAGACATGGGTGGTAAAAAGTTATCAGATAAAAACATTTTTTTCTGTCATCAGAGGGAAAAGGTTGTGTTGTCTCTTCAGATTGTAAGTGGTCTGAGAAGCTCTAGATCCATCCATGTGGTCTTCAGCTTCAAAGTTTTAAACATTAAAATCATAAACTTTTCCTGCTTGGGTTTTGCCTTTTAATTAGCCAGTTAAAATAAACAGATGAGTACGAGCACTTCCATCAGGCTACTAGCTATCAGTGTTTCCTATCTTTTCTTATCCCAGCCACCGTGGTGAAGACAGAACCTGGCTCCCTGCCAGAGGGCAAGATGAAAATCACACTGGAGCATGATGGGACAACACTGGATGTGGACGAAGACGACATAGAAAAGGTGAATGGGAGATGGCTACAAATGGTTAATGATGGTGCACCAGTAGAAATTTGTTCTGATTCAGCAGCTCTGTACTGTATGTACTGTTTGATAAACACCATTCATCCATACCAGTTTAATGCTTTTATAGTATAACATTTTTAACATTTATCTTTTGTAAGATTGAATCAGATGTCATCATGTCAATCGAGGATGTACATTTTTTTTATCACAAAACACAGTATTTCATAGTATATCACAGTATTGGCATGTAGTTGTATTATCTATTTAATTCTAAAAAAAATGTGTTGTATTGACTGTTTAAAATTAGAAAATTCATGTGTTCAAATTCATTGATGGCTCATACTTTGTTTTGGTCTTCTTTGATGCCACAGGCACATTTAAATTTGACATAAAATGCCGTCAGTCAAGCCAGATTTCCACTTCAAATAATCAGAATGAAGTGTAGTTTAGTTAATTATTTATTCAGCAGGTACCATGTACAATAGAAAAAAATAGATGCAGAGCTAGCCTGAAGCTAACTGGCATCAGCTGTCCCTGGGCAGGATGAAGGAGGTCTACTCTCCACCTGTCACTCAATCTGCCTGAGAGAGACTCGGAGGCAGAGAGTCAGGCTGCCACAGTTGGCCACAGAGGACACTGACAGCTGCCAGGAATGATAAGATAGGCAGAGGAGAGGTCAGAGGGGACAGTTGCGAAGTATGGCAATCGGCAACTGCCAACTGTTGACATTTGCTTACTTGGCCACAGTGGCCCAATCAGATGTTTCTAAAATCTCTGAAAATGTGTTTTCTGGAACAAACAACTTTTTTATTTAAGTCAATTTGGTTGATGATGTAATGATGTAATTGACTTCCCTGTTTAATGGTCTATCTAAAAATCTGGAGAATCACTATCAGTGTATTTTATTGAGGGAAAAAAGGGAAGAGAGAAGATAGGGAAGAACCCTTTTTACAATGGTAGGATAAAAGTTACAGGAATGCAAATGCTGTTCTTCTCAGTATGCTGTTTACTGATGACATAAGCACCTTAGTCTCCTAAAAGAAGACCACCTTCCTACTGATATCTGCATTAAATTTAAAGGATAAGTCTGGAGATATTATTTTATTAATAATTTTCTTACTGTCAATTAACAAGCCGACTGTGTGTCCAATGCCTGATGGGGGGAAATAAGTATTAAACACATCAACAGTTTTTTCATTTAACACATTTCCAATTCAGCGATTCACATGAAATTTAGACCAGACCTTGGTATTAACTCAATAAAACTACACAGATAAAGAAATTGTAATATTCCAATCCATAAAAAAAGTTATGTGCAATAAAGTGGAATGACAGGAAAAAAATATTGAACACAGTAAGAAAAAGCACTAAACCAGCTGATTCCACTAATTAGTTCTCCTACCTGTGCTAATTGGCACAGGTAGGAGGCATGTTGAAGCTCATTTGAAGTTTGCAACATTTGGAGAAGCCTGTAGATTACTGGGAGAATGTAGTGTAGTCAGATGAGACAACAATCAAAATTTTTAGTGACATTATGGCAAAAGGACTGTACTTGTATAGTGCCTTTCTAGTCTTCTGACCACTCAAAGCACTTCAATACGATGCGCCATGTTTGGAGAAGAAATGGCTCTGCATATGACCCTAAAATACCATACTTACAGTGAAGTTTGGAGGTGGAAGCATCATGGTATGGGGCTGTTTCTCTTCTCATGGTACCGGCAGAATGCAAGTCATTGAGTCATGTGCATTGAAATTCTTGACAAGTCTGTTGCAATCCACCCGGACGATGAGGATGAGACGCAGGTGGACCTTCCAGCAGGACAATGAGGACAACATACTGCAAAGGATTGGTTGATTGGTTCCAGAGGAAGAAAATAAAGGTCGCCCAGTTAATCACCAGACTTACCAATAGAACATTTGTGTAAGGAACTGAAGATCAAGATTCACCAGCAGCCCCCTGGAAACTTCAAGATGTAAAGACTGTGTGAATGGGCCAAAATCTTACCTGAACACTGTGAGAGATTAGTTTCTTTGTACAGGTAGCATCTGGAAGCTGTCATTGCAAACACAGCCTATTAGATACATTTCAGTACTTTCTTCCTGTGTCATTCCACTTTATTGCACTTTTTTTTAAGGAATGGTTGGAATGTTACAATTTCTTTATCTGTAGTTTCGTTGCTTTAATACCAATGTATGGTCTAAATTTCACTTGAATAACTGCATTGGAAATATGTTTAATGAAAAAAATGTTGATGTGTTGAATGCTTATTTCATAGACATGCTCCTTTATTACCATGAATAAATACACATTGTTTATTTTCACTCAATCCCACATATACCATCCTGCTGCCAGAAATACAAATGCGGATTAAACCGCCACTGAAAATGTATGTTGTGTTGTTTTAAAACAATTATTATTAGAGTGTTTTCTCATACTTGTATATCTACATATACGTGTGATGGGAGAAGGGTTATTTTACAAAATGTTTCACCATATCCAACAACAAAGGTATTGTAACACATAGGTCAAGATAGAATCTTAAGAATTCCAAACTCTTCTCATGAGGGACATTTATACACAACAATGTAATATTCATTGTAATTGATTGCAGACAACTGATAAAGAAAACCGCTAAAGTCTTTCAAGGCTGCAAGGTTTACTCCACCTTTCAGAAATAGGTTCAGTCAGGCTTTCATTGCAGGCTCAAATAGGACAGCATTGGTGATAATGGTGCGCCTCCTGGTTAACAGTTAATCAAATGTATGACACATCAGTTTGATTAAAGAATTACAAACTTTGAAGCAGTTGGGCAATAAGAAAAAGAAGAACCTCTGTTGTATTTGCATCAGTCAGTTGCCTATAGGGGTTTCCCAGTGCCTCTGAGCATTCCTCCTTGCTGATTCGCATTACTTGACCCTCAAGTGCTTGAACCCAGATGCACTTTTGTCCATGGATCATCTTATAGTACCACTGGACCTTAGACTAGCTCAAATTTCAACTAATTGTCCAGGGGTTAAAAATTATGTATCTATCGGTTGCTAGTTGAAGGCCATCATCATCATCATCTCTCTATGTGTAGGCCAACCCTCCATCATACGACCAATCAGAGGACCTGGCTTCCCTGCTCTATCTGAATGAATCCAGTGTGATCCACTGCCTGAGGCAGCGCTATGGAGGCAACCTAATCCACACCTACGCTGGACCCAACATGGTAGTCATCAACCCCCTTAGCACACCCTCCATGTACTCTGAGAAGGTAAGCTGACAGGGGCCAGTTGATATTGCTGTTATAGCATTTGGGTGTCCATGTCTTGCAAATAACACAAGCAGTCCATACATTTTTAGCTGAAAAATTCAAGCCAAAAAAATATAGCTTTGCATTCCTAAAATGGGCTTCTTGTTTGGCTCTTGTGGGTTCATTAGACAAGTTTCTCTCAGCAAATGGAAAACATGAAAATATGTAAATTATTTTGAAAGAACACACAATGTTATTCAGGCAGTTTTGCAGTGTAATGTAATTTGAAATTTCCCAAGTTTTCTAGGATGTGTGAGAACTGTGCAGAAATATAAAAATGTCTTAATCATATGTTGATAAAGCTTGCAGACTACCTGTCAAGCTTGACGATTGTCACAAATATTGAATAACTGCCAAAAATGCTAGGTTGGCCGCACTGTGGTTGTGGCTCTTTATTAATGCCTTTCTGCTTTTGTGTTTGTCCTTTTGTGGTCCTCCCCTGTATGTGGATCTTCTTAATTTCCCTTTCTTCCTCCCCCATCAGGTGATGCACATGTTCAAAGGCTGTCGGCGAGAGGACTCGGCTCCTCATATCTACTCTGTGGCCCAGTCGGCCTACCGCAACCTGCTCACCACCCGACAGGATCAGTCCATCGTGCTGATGGGCAAGTCCGGCAGCGGCAAGACCACCAACTGCCAGCACCTGGTCCAGTACCTGGTGTCCATTGCCGGGAGCACTGGCAAAATCTTCTCTGGTGAGTGTGCAGACAGACAAGAGGGCAGCAGAGTCATTACAAAAATACATGTAAGCATACATGTAGCGTAATCGTGCTACCGAGAGTTCGTCTTGGCCCTGAGATACCACGCTGACACCAGGGTTTCAGTGTATGTTCTTTATTTTTGGTTGTTCTTGCTTTCTTTTCTGTCCATACGCTCTTTCTTCTTCCGTCCGCTCTCCAACCGCCTCTCTTCTTTCCCCTTGTCCAGCATGCTACTGTATTTAAGGAGAGAATAATTAGTTAACTGGGTTCAGCTGTGCCAATTATCTCTCCTTGATGCTGCTCACCTGAGCAACTCCCCCACCTCTCCCTCTGCAGCTTAAAGCTACCCATACCCACCTCCACAATACATTAGAAGAATAGATGGATGTAAAGTAGGCTTTGGAAGTTCTCTGACCGAGTTATACAGGACTTTCATATGATTTGTGAGACTGAATTGTATAGCATTGTCCTGTATCCTGCAGTGGGAACTGATGATGAGTTTGTGAGAATTTTTCTCTGGTCAAGAGATAACAGAACTGCAAACTGTAAATGTCTTGTCTTCGAATCTATTATGGCCCCCACTTTTCTAAACTTCCATAAAAAAACATATGTGCCAATACTGTAAATATACCAACAGTTTATCTAAACCACTTTATTGGGAGGTAAAATTTAAACTGAACACACCAGAAATGTCACTATAATCCCTCATTGCACAGGAAAACTGTGTGTGCACAACTATGGGAAGTACAGTAGGTCAAAGTTGAAGCAGGAAGTAAGTCTTCAAACTGTGATGGATGTTTATAGCGGATAGTTTGGGTGATAATTTTACTGTGCGCCTTTGTTTTTTCTTCCAAAACTATGAAAATATCCACGTTGCAATTAACTGGAGTTATTCTTAATGAAAGTTCAGTCTGTGTTTTTATTCCCCATGCTAAATCAGAAGTGGTCAAGGTACTCATGAAATTCAGGTCGAGACACCTACAAACCCTCCTAACAGTGAGGACAACCCAATAGTATTTGCTCCATAAAACCCCTTCTGTATACAGTTACTGGGTGAGTTTCAACAACATACAGTATGTCACAGCTAAGCTCTCTGTTAGCTGTTACTGTACCTGTGTTGGAGCAGTTTTTGGACTGTTTTCAGTATAGCAGTTAATTTCCATATGCACCCACACTAATGCTGGTGTTCTTGATAGCTTTGTTTCTTTCAGTTTATGATCAGTACTGTGTATAATTTACCTGTTGCAGACTCACTAGCATCATGGTTGTCTCTGATGTAATTTATAACAGGTTCTGTCTATGCGCTGGAACTTCATCTAAATAAGTATCTAATAAGTTGCATGTAGACAAACTGCTGAAGTATTTACTGAAAAACATCAGGGAACAGAATTCCAGATAGCCAGTTTGCAAAAGTTTACACTGATCCCCCAGAACAAATGATGAGATACAATTTAAACTTCTTTTTTTTTTGGTGACACAGCTGAGAAGTGGCAGGCGGTCTACACCATCCTGGAGGCTTTTGGCAACAGCTCCACCTCTATGAACACTAACGCCAGCCGCTTCTCCCACGTAGTATCCCTCGACTTTGACCAGGCTGGGCAGGTGGCCTCCGCCTCCATCCAGGTAATGCACGCACACGCGCACACGCACACACACACACACACACATACACTTTATACTCACAATAGAAATAGGTGTGCGCGCAGCTGAACTTGACTTGTACTTGATCGACACCTTTTCCATGCCTTCCCTGCATTTCAGACATACAATACTAATATCTGTTGCTATCAGCTTAAATTGCAACAGTTTTAATATAAACTAAAACCAACCAAATCCTTTTAAGATTTGAAGGTTTGCCAAATAAAATTGAGACTGTCTAGGTACTCAAATCCACTCACACATTTCCACTTACTGTACTGAGTATATCTGTAGCAGAACTGTCTGACTCATATTGTCTCTTCCTGCTTAGACTATGCTGTTGGAGAAACTGAGGGTGAGCAGACGACCTGAGGCAGAGTCCACCTTCAACGTCTTTTACTACATGATGGCTGGAGCCGACAGCAGCCTGAGGTGACTGCTCTATCATGTCTTTGTCAACTAAATTACAGCATTTGAATATTGTAACTATGAAGTCAGTGTCACATTTTTTCCAAGTTCCTAATACTTTTTTACTGGGTTTTTTTCAACTTTGTTTCTTGATTTTGATTTTTAAATTTGTCTCCAGGAAAATTTGTTGAGATGATTATTAGTTATGATTTGGGCATCACAACTCATCAGATCAAGTTGGACCAATTCTGTTGACGTCATTCCAGGCCAGTTGCTGTTGACAGTCAGGAGATAAAATCATACAGTGCGTTGTGGGCAATGGTTCTAATTGT